>NC_056743.1:1123055534-1123170534 GCF_019279795.1 Protopterus annectens
AAAGTTTGAAACTCAAATGTATGTAATTATTTAGTGACTTGGGCTTCAGTGGTTTGCCTGAAAACACAGATTTTATGAGGAAAATACCAAAAATATGAGACAAAATTCTGGACACTTGAGAGGTATGGTGTGTACGTAAGCATCTGACAATGTCTTGTCTCAAGAATCAGGGACAAGTAAAAAAAAATTGAAGACAAAATTCCCAAATGAGACAAATTTATACTTTGCATGCATTTTGACATCTAAAACTCAAACTGTTAATGTTTACTCAGGGACTATAGTCCTCAATATGTGAAAAATGACTGAAGAGCAGACAGTAATATGAGAAAAAAAAATCAGGGACATTTAGCAAAGTCAAGGACAGCTGAGTACATTGTATGTCTGTGTGTGAGGAGGGGGCAATGGAGATGTAATGCTTTGGATTGTATGTGTCCGACGGTAGTGACTTCACTGTTGGTACAACATATGTACTTCTTCCTTCAGTGAATCAGAATGAAACATCTGAGAAGTACTGGGTCATTAAAGTAGCACTAATTGGTGGATACTTTTCTTATACTGGGTAGGTGGGTGGGTCATCTGTGTATCTGTCTCTTTGCATCTTTGTGTGTCACTGTCTGTATCCAGCGGTTATAGCCACTTAATTGACAGAGTATCCTTGGATGTTTCTGAATGAATAAAGAAATACATAAATTAGACCAACATTGAAGTTACTGGTGTGTGTGTCTGTGTGCATACATGTTTGTGTTTTGCTATATGAGTGAGCCCGACTTTTTGCTTCTACATCTGTATGTGTATATATGTAAATGTGCCTGCAAGAGTGTGTGTGTTATTAAACATGTACATATGGTATATTTTGGATGAAAGGCCATGACCATGGTCAAGATATGCTTTTCGCTCAGTGTTCCAGATTGGCCTCTTAGCAGGTTGAGATCTATGTTCTAATCCAGATACTTGAAATACTGTACACTGTCCTGTTTTCTTTAAAAGATCCTCTTTTCTGAAGAAGGAAAGTATATGTTACAACATAAGCTTCAAGGCACGCATTCCAAAAGTGTATGTCCCTTCTTCTGCTCAAATGAAATTAATTAGAAGCTGAAATGGAAACTCCTCAATTCCTTCACAAAGTGGAACAATCACAGAGTGCAGCCAGTTGTTTCAAAACGTGCTCATATGGACTTGTAGAAAATTGTCAACAAAATGTCCTAGATTGAACTGTAGAAAAACCTATATTAACCTGAAGTCATGGTATTCACTGTAATGTTGAACCACTCACTCTCTCAAGTGCTTAAATAGTCCTTTGCACAACTCAAAAATTAACCTTTTGAACTGTGCTGCTTCTTTTGTTTTCAAGATCATGGTACAGTGGGGATAGAGAATATACTGTCTCCCCACTGTAGTACAGTCTTGGAGTTGGCATATATAATTAGCAGGGGGTGTAGGGGAACAGAAGGCTTTGCCCCTGGCAAAAGAAAATAGATTTTGTTTTTATCAAATATGTGTGATTCAATGTTATGTATATCCAGATCTTTGTGATTCATTTCTTTTAGTAGTATGACAGCATTTATACACCTCCTCATTGTATTGCTGCCAGTGTTAAAGACACTGTTACCATCAGAAGCAGTCAAATCTTATTAGAGAGTTCAGCATAGAATAAGAGCTTTTTCCTTAAGCAAGCTTTGGTCAGATCTTTCTCCACAGATTTACTCAAATTATTATCTTCATCGATCATCTTCAGTCTTTATTATCATCTTCTCCATCCTACCACCCAAACTATGCACTCAGACTTCAGACAACAGCTCAAGGAACTCCTCTTCACCCAAAGTGTGACTGCACTTGCACAGATCACTTTACATGAATGCTGCAGATCTCTCAAACCCCTTTACCCTTATTTCATCCCGCCCTGTCTCATCTCGTCATCCTTTCACTTACTGCATCTCATTCATCCCAGCTCACTCCTCCCTTTGCATCTCTAAAACTTATTTTCTTTCAGCTTCTCTTCCCTCTGCAGGCCTCTCTCTCCATTTTTCTGTCTTCTCCCCATGCTATCCTTTTTTTGCAACTATTATCACTTGCCTCTTCTAATGTCTTTGTACCTCTCTATATAATGATATGCTGCTGTCTCTATAGCATAAGCCATCTCAGTCATTATGGTCACATCTTATCTAAAAAGCTGTGTTAAGCATAATTCCATTTTCTTACCCATGTTTTGACTTTGCAAACTGCTTCTTGAACTAAATGTTATAGCGTATTTTTGCATCTGTATATATGTATATTTATAGCCTATCCTTGTGTCTATAAATGTTTTCTCATTTTTTTAGGTGAACCTATTCACACAGGGTGTGCTTGCAAATGGTCCATTGAGATCAGTGCACTGCCCCTGTAAACAAAGATAAATAAATAAATAAACCATGAAAATGACAAATCAAATGATAGAGAAAATTGGGCTCCCTACTGAAAATGTTGGCACTTGAAATGCCAACTGCCAAAAAGCTGAAAAAAAAGACTGAAAATTGGTCTTCTCCTTTAAATTTCTTTTTGCTGGGAGGGGGCAAGCCTCTCTGCACCCCACCCCACCTACCAAACTTTACTAACTCAGAGATTGCCATACCTCAGAGAAATGGGAATATTCAGAGAAATGGCATCTTGGACTTAGTATTTGTAAGTCCATTCTTTTGGCCATTTAGTTTCCATTTTTGCTCACAAGATGTGAAAGATAGCAGATAAAAAAATAAACACTTCCATCAAAATCTCCGTTGACATGGACTGATCGCCCATTCTCTTTTTATTAAAGAAACATCACAGCTATATGAAACTACAAAATGGCTCAGTTCCTAGATGTTTTTTTTTTCTGATTAGCACCCACAGGAAGAGTTAGGATTAAAGCAGGCACTCCGTTGTGGATGATTTTCTATCTTGGCTTGGCAAGTTCATCCCATTCACCACCAGCTTTACAAAATGAAAGGTATCAAGATAATCCTGCAGGATAGCAGTCTGTCAGGACAAAAGAAATACTTCAAACTCCAAAGCACTTCTGCCAAACACTCCTGCAGGGCTTTTCATCATCTCATGCATTCAAGGCTTTTTTTGCTAATTTTTTTTGCAAACCTGAACTTGTATTCTACTACCACAAAGAATGTTGCAATGATTATAAACAAAAGATAATTGACTTCTACAACTGGCTTTATTTTAAGGGGGTTCAATACATATCAGTCTGGGTAGACATGGCAGACAGTCCAAACTGCTTTACCAGTAATGGACTGCACCTCTGATCCAAGGCTTTTGGATAGCGTCTTGTCCATCCTCATTGTGACTTTCTTACACAAAGTCAGTCTTCTACAACTTCCAGTATAACCAAACAGAATCAGGACATTATTAAGGTATGATCAATGCTAGAAGCCATAACAAGCATTACTTACCGTAGAAAATGTAGATATATGCCTCATTACAGAGATTTGGTTCAAGACCAATGATAACACTTCATCAGTGGAGAACTTCAATGCCTATCACTTGTAAAGGCCTAAAATATTAGAAGCAGGCATTAAAGGGAAAGTTGTGCCTGTATTAAAAAAGAATCTCACCTTCAGACTCATTAGACAAGAAACTGACTTGGAACACCTTCATGTTTGGCTTACAATAAACAAAACCCTTTATCATATCACAGCTAACTACAAGACCCCCGCTATATTCTCCATGGGGCATACATCCTACCTATCCATTTTGTGGTTCGTATGTATTAAGCCATACTCCATTCTCTTAGGAGACCAAGTTATTTCACTATCAGCTAGGGGCACTTACTCATCCTCAAACATGTATGCCCAGAATTTTCTAAAGTTTATAAACTCCCTGGACCAGATAGTCCACACCCCAACAAACAGAGAAAATTCCAGCCTTAGTGCTTACCAGTATGGGACAGCTTTGCTTCCTGCCTGCTGTAACCCCCTCCCTACTTGAATCCATACCAAAAGTCAGTCAGAGGAGGATCCTCTAATACCTCAGTATTCAGAGACCATGAAAGGCTAAATTGCTAAAAGTGTGTGATGACTGGACTAAATTCAAAGCCCCTTCCAGCTCAATGATATAACTTCTTATGTGGAATCCTTTACTTTCAACTTCTATGCATATTTAAAAAGTTGCATAGATTCATCTTTCTATGCATATTTAAAAAGTTGCATAGATTCATCTGTATACCTCAGAAATAAGTACCATGCAAAAATTCAAAAATAAGGCCTTATGGTGAAACCCTAATAGAGACAGACTCTATAATAAAAGAAAAAAAAATATTGTGTGCAAAAAATAAATATAACTCTCAAAAAGTCAAAAAACACTTTTGCTAAATTAAGCAAGGAACTCCAAGTCCCACGTAACTAAATCAAAGACAGATATGATTTAAAAATAGTCACCCAGGTGAATGATAACCACAGTCTTCTTTAACTATTTTAGAAATATCAGAAACAATGTCTAGCACTGTGCAGAGATAACAGTAAATTATGGCATAAATTTAGACCCAGAGGACACAGCCAGTCTGTTAGTGGACAAATTCAGTTCCAATTTCACCTCCCTTCTCCCCTCCAATATTCTCAGATCAAATACCCACATCTATGTTCCCCCTCCTAAAATGTTCCAAAAACAAGTTCAAAAGGTACTATTTAAGGCACTGCCTGGCAGCTGATATAGAGAGTTAAAGATGTGTGTTGCAGTCCCTGTGATACAGGGCTTGATTCCCTTAGCTTTATCTGCCTACTGTGTAACATTGAGCAAGTTTCTTAAACAGACATTGCTCCTGGGTTGCCCCTGAGAAGGAACTGTGTTGTCCAGTGGGCCTACCTGGTTAAAAAAATGGCTATGATTACTATAATTACTATTATTACCAGGCTACCTACTGGGTAGTCTGAAACATGACTGTAGGTAAAACCCCCTTCCATATTATTGTTAGCTATTGGTCTCCCACCATGAACCACGAGAACCACTCTGCTTAGTTTGACCTACTTGAGTCACTCACTATACAGCCAAACACCTTGGTCATGGGTGATTTCAACTATCCTTCCATCAACTGGGATTCATATATGAGCACAAACACGCTCACCTTAAGGTTCCTGGACATTGTTAATACAAATTCTCTGGAACAGATAGTCTGCAACCCTACAAGGGGCTTGAATGTCCTATACTTAGTACTCACCAACATAAGGGGTCTTTGTACTACTTCCCTGTGTGTTGCCGTGGTAACGTCTGATCATATATCAGTCTTGTTCAAAGTAACATTCATACCTGCCCCCCTGAGATAAAGGGATGAAAAATTCCTTCAAAGCAGACTATAGCCTCTTAAGCAATGGCATAAATAGTTTCAAACCCCTGCTACACCTGTCAACAATGACTCTTATGCAGAGGTGTATACATATACACCTATGAAATGTATAGACTCGGCTGTACCTGAATGGATCAAAATGAGCCACCCTAGTGGACATTAAACATAAATAGGTTATACAACAAGAGGAAGAAAGTAATGTCCAAGAACAAAGGGGAACTGACTCAGCAGAGGAAGGACAGCCACCACACCTTCAGCAAGCAAATTAGATATCTTGTAAAGTCTTTTAAGGCCAATCCGGAAGCTAAATTCATATCCATAAGGATAATCACAAGGCAATCTTTAGCTACAACAGAAATCTAAAAGGGAAGGCCCAGCTTTGTGCAGAATTAATAGTGGACAGTACCACTCAGTGTCTATATTATATTATTGAAAAGACAGGTTAGCAAACAGCACTTACATCGAAAATGCCATTCACTGAATTCACTATTGAGGGGGCTGTGCCCCCCAACCTCCCACTAATTATATATACCAACTCCAAGATTACACTACAGTGAGGAAAGGGCACATTTTCTGATCTTGCAGATCATTAACCTGTCTTTTTGATAATATAATATAGACCCGTATAATTCATACTGATCATGAGGAAGTCACCAGTCTGCTAGCAGGCAGATTTGATGCAAATTTCACTCCTGTGTCCCCATTAGACAAACCCCAAAGCATACTTGTCATCAGTCCTCTAACTAGTATCTCCAAACAGCAGGTCATAACCACACTCTCTATGGCCAAAAACACAGCTTCTATGGGACCATGTTGCCTATTAAATGGTTTAAAACAGGACCTACTGGAACCACTTAGCACTGTCTTCAACCACAGTCTAAGTACTGGCTTTGTCCCAGAGTAGTGCAAAATATTAACAGAAACTCCCCTTGCACAAAGGGGTCCATCAACCACCCGTGGGAGATATAGACCCATAAGCCTAACCAGCCTTATCTGCAGGGCTGTGGGTAGATCATGCTTATTAAACCCGGTGCACTTCTTCAAGAATTTCACCAAAGTGCTGGATGAAGGCAAAAAAGTACATACAGCATATCTTATCATATCTTGTCTTAGCCAAGGCTTTTGACACAGTCCTTCACTCAAGCATCATTAAACTCACTCAGCTGGGAATTAACCCATATATCACTAGGTGGGTAGTCAAATGGCTCACAGACAGAATGCATACAGTCAATGTTGGGGATTCCACCTCTACCAGCAGACCAGTTACCAGTGGTGTACCACAAGGATCTGTGCTGGGCCCCATACTGTTTGGAAACTATTTCTCAGAAGACCAGGTGAAAATAGGTGGCCTGTGGCTTACCATGTTCACCGATGACTGCAAACTGGGTGCAGTCATTGAGTCCCCCAATGATGTTGACATACTACAAAAAGGGTGTACACAAATGATTGGTGCCAAAGCCACAGACTTAAGCTAAACATAGAGAAATGCATTATCTTCCCTTTTGGCAAAGGGGAAGTACCTGCAAATTACGATATTATAATATTAAAAGTAACCCGGGTGGTGAGTGATTTGGGAACACAGAGGCTGATAGCAACCACAGTGGTAAGGAAGGCCTTCTATGTTGCACATCTCATAAGTAAGGGCATAGCATCCAGAGCTAAGGACGTTATAATCCTCTGTACTCAGTCCTCATCAGACCAGTAATAGAGTACAACGTTCTCTCTGTATGTGCCTCACCAGACACCTGCAGCAGCTTGAGAGACCTCAGAGGTTTCTTAACAAGAAAATTCAGGGCCTTCAACACATGACCTACCTGGACAGACTGAAAGCCCTGTCATTGTACTCTATATCTTATATGCTGTTGAGAGGTGACTTGTGCCTGGATTAAAAAGCAATCTCGGACCCTAACCTAATGGAAGTGCTGCACATTTGCAAGTCAGATGGGACTAGATTCACTAGCTCTAGGGATCTGAACCTACTCAGAGACCTTAAGAGGACATGCTGGAGAGACAGATAAGCCTCCCAGAGATTGCTACTCCTCTGGAACAAACTCCCAGTTCAAGTAAAACAGAGCTCCACAATGACCCTATTTAAGCGTAACTAAGACAACTGGATGGGAGAAATTGACCCCAGGGGTGTCACCTATGTCCCTCTTGGATAAGGGCAGTCAGTGCTGACTATAGACTCGCTCTGCAAATATAGACCATACAATTTGGTCAATAAGAGAACAAGGGTATAAAATGGCTAAGCTTATAAAGGCTTTAAGACCAATAGCCTAGTAACCTCCTATGAACCTATGAAATAATAGCCCCTTACAAAGGCTGTTCAACATTAGCCTTAAAACAGGCATTGTTCTGGAAGAATGGAGAGCAGCAATAGTCATTCCATTGCACAAAGGTAGGGCTACAACAGACTGAGGTAATTACAGACCGATAAGCTTAACTATCCTCATCTGCAAGGCTATGGAAAGGATCATTATCGGAATAGGGACACAGGTGACCTACAGACTCTCAAGACAACTCCGGTTGGATTTGTCAAGGGCAGGTGCCACCTATTTAACCTGGTTGACTTTAGAAAAAGTCACTAGACAAGGGGGAACCAATGTACATTGCCTAACTGGACTTTGTAAAGTCATTCAATACCATTTCACACTGACACATCATAGTGACTTACCTCATTCATCTGCGACATCCTCCACCACTACATCCCAATTGACCCATCTGATCCACTGAGTAACATCTAGTCTAAATTGATAAGCCCCCCCCAAAGAAACATCAGACAACACCTATATTCATACTCTATAGCTAAAGCCTGGAATTCTATCAACTTTCACATTAGATCTATTCCCAAACATCGCACATTCAAGTATTTTCTCAAAAAAATGCTAGCTCTGCTCCTGCTCCTTTCCTGGCTAACCACCCATATTATTAAATGTCCTCTTTATCCCCCTTTCTAAATCCTGTCTCTTTATCAGAACAGCAGCACTCCTCTTAAGCTCACCACTTTTTCTTCTTCTGCTTACTTCCATCACCTTTTCTACACTATAACTCTCCACCGGCCTAACTTATTCCAGCTTTCCTCTACATCTGTACCAACTATATTCATTCCATCTTTCCTCTCAGTCTAAATTGTTACCTTCTATAACTAAAATACTTCACATACCTCAATGATATTCACTTTTCTACTTTGCTATTTACTGACTCTTCCTGTTCCGGGTTATTTTATATTTTTAACTTCTAAATCCATTGAATTGCTTTCAAACTGTATTTTTATGGTTCAAATTATATGTACTTTCTACTGTATTTTATTTGTTCAGTTGAATGTTTACATTTATTTCAAATGTTAGCTTCTACTTTTGCAATTTAGTTCTTCAACTGAAATATTTATGTCTATTTCAAATGTTAGGTTCTACTATTGCATTTTATTTGCGCAATCAAATTTTTATGTTTATAGGTTCATAGGTTGATACTAGGCTAATTATGTTTATTTCAAATACTGGAGATTTTCTCCTGCGTCTCCACTGAAACTGGGCTCTTAGCTCAGTCAGACTTTCCTAGTAAATAAGTGTTAAGTAAATAAATAAACTCTCCCAACAAATAGAACAGAGAAAGTAAAAGTGGGTGGCTCTACCTTCTTCAAAAGACCTGTCACTAGTGGAGTGTGCCAGGGTCTAGTCCTTGGCCATTTGTCTTTGCTATTTACTTTTTGGAGATCAAAGCTAATGTTTTACAGATGACTGCAAACTTGGTTCCTTCATAAACTCCACAGAGGATACCATGATCCTAAAAGAGGACCTGTCCCAAAAAAATAATTAGTGCCAAAACCATGGACTGAAACTAATTCCCAAAAAATGTATAATTCCATTCTTCAGGAAAGGAAGACTCCCTTTGTAGCTACCACATTAAAAACACCATCAATCCCTACCCCCAAAACTGAACCCATGGTTATAGATCTGGGAACCTATGTTGATTGGTAACTATAGACTCGTAAGTTTAACCTGCCTCATCTGTAAAGCAATAGAACAAATCATCATGGATCTCAAATAAGGATATAGGTGACCTCTAAACCCTAGATCCATCTCAGTTTGGTTTTGTCAAGGGTAGGTTGTGCCTGCTAAACCTGGTGGACTTCTTTGAGAATATGACCTAAGCCATAGATGAAGGCAAAGCTATGCACACAGCATATCTTCACTTGGCCAAGGCCTTTGAAAAAATCCCACATTTGGGCATCATTGACAAAGTAACCCAGTTGAATATCAACTCTTATGTTGTCAGGTGGGTTGCAAACTGGCTCACAGATCGACAATACTCAGTCAAAGTGGGAGATGTCACCAGTGGGGTACCACAAGGGACAGTGCTGGGCCACCTCTTGTTTGCGATATACTTCTCAGAAGTTCAGGACAAAACAGAGAGTATGGCTGACCAAGTTTGCGGATCACTGCAAACTAGGTGCTATCATTGAATCCCAAGTGATGTCAGCATTCTTCAAAAAGGGGCTTACACAGACCACTGACAGGTACCAAAGCCATGGTCTTAAACTAAATGTTAAAAATGCATCATCATTCCCTCTGGTGAAAACAATGTCCCTGCTGAGTATAAAATAAACAATAACCTATGTACCAATTCAGTAATGAGAAACCTGGGAACCCATGTTGACTGTGACCTTAATCTCGACTACCATGCATCTTCTGTGGTGAGAAACACATTCTACATTGCTCACCTAATTAGCAAAGGAATCGTCTCAAGAACAAAGGAGGTTATAACTCCCCTGTACTCCTTCATCAGGCCTCTTACTGAATATAATTCCCACTTTGGTATGTACCATACCAGACACCTGCAGCAACTTGAGAGACCTCAGAGATTTCTAACTAAAAAAATTCAGGGTCTTCAGCACATGTCTTATACAGACAGACTGAAGTCACTGTCACTGTACTCTGTAGCGGATAGACTACTTAGAGGTGATGTACTATATGTCTGGATTACAGGGTTATCTCTGACCCAAATCTTATGAAAATGCTGCACATCTGTAAGTCAGATGGGACTAGATTCACCCATTCAGAGACCTCAATCTAGCCTGTAACATAAATAGGACCTGCTGGAGAGACAAATACATCTCTCAAAGGTTGCCACTCCTCTGGAATAAGCTTTCAATCCATGTCAAGCAGAGCACTTCTATGACCCTGGTTAAGCACAGCCTGGATAACTGGATGGGAAACCAGTACATTTCTGCTGGGGATTGCCCCTGTTTTTCTCCTACACATGGGGAGTCCTTGCTAGAAAACTCTTGGCCATAGACGATATATCTCATCTAGTATTGTATTGGGATTTAAAGGCTAGGCTCATGTCAATAGCCTAGTATCATCCTATGAACCTATCACATATCCACTACTGTAAGGAAGCCTGCTTTCAATGCACAGCGTATATTGAAGGGTAAGCCATCCATATCTAGGGATGCTGTTGTTCTGCTATACTCATTAGGCTGACCATTGAATATAGTGACTCTTTTGGTATGTTCCTGTCCTAATATTTATCAGAGCTAGAATGACCACACTACTTTTTCACTAAAAAAATGTAAAAAGCAAGGGCATCGATCAGCTATGCAGACTGTCTCAAAGCCTTGTCTCTTTTCATGGTATCATAGATGCTACTGAGGGTCTATATCAGAACATTGAAGTTTTAAAACTTCGAATGTTCTAATATCGACCCATTTTAATCGAACACTAAAAATAGCAAAGCTGCAGAACACCAAATTCTTTCCTAGGGAAAGAATTTGGTTGGCCAGTTCTGTGGCTTCGCTATTTTCAGCACTGTGGTGGAGATTCACGGGTCGGGTTCAGGTAAGTGTGCGATTGTGTGGTTGTTAGGATTAGGGCGTGGGTTAGGTGAGTTAGGGTTAGGGTGGGGGTTAGGTGAGTTAGGGTTAGGGCGCGGGTTAGGTGAGTGTGCGATAGTGACAGACCTTAAGGTTAGGGTTTGGGCTTGTGTTAAGGTAAGTGGATAGATAGTAGTTTATGTATAGTTTAGTGTAGGGTTAGTTGTAGGATTATAAGTGCATGTGTGTGTATTGATGATTTTTAGGTGTGCTTGTGTTGTGTGTATGTGTTTCAGAATAGCGATTTTTTTCCCAAGGAAAAAATTTGCTGTTCTGAATGATCAATATTATGTGGTTTAGATATTTTAGGTTTGATGAAATAGCGTTCACTATTTTCATCTTTCGATAACGTGATATGAACGCGCTACTGAGAAGCAACCTCTTCCTCATTTACAGATCCTCAACAGATCCTGTACTCAGACCTATTATATATCAGAAGTCCAATGATATTGGATACTCCCACTCAAGGGACCTCAGTCTCTTTTTCAAGATTAACAGAGCATGCTGGAGGGATAGATATGTATCAGAGAATACCACATCTGTGAAACTGGCTTTCCCTCCATATAAAACAGTACTTTTCTTACACTGCTCAAATGTAACTTGGTGAAATGATTGGACAATTAACCACAAATTCACCTCCTTGTTTGGTACCAATGGCCCTTATGGATAGGGGAAAGATGTAAGTACCCAACATATACTTGTGCAGCTCATCTTTAAAGATATTGCAAAATATAAGAACTAATAATTATCATGAGAATGCAGGGCTAGGCTTGTTAAGATCCTCACAGAAACGTATCCTAGTAAGAATAAATGAACCAATGGACTCCTGCCAAGCAAAACCCAATTTCAATACCTTCTGCTACAGTGGTCTCCTACGCTTATGCTAACTACATCATAAACAGCAACAGTTTATCCAGAAATCTGATCTCAGATGGCAGCACCTACCATGTCTCACTGACTACATTAAAGCTCTATCTGCAAGCAAACTATACCAAAGAAACTACTGTCGCAACTTAAAATTGTAGGGTGTCCATCTAATGATGATTTATCACCAAGTTTCTTAAAACTATTAAAAAACACAGCACCTATCCTGTAACTGTTTTTATCATCCTGAATGCCAAACAAGAAAATCCTATTCTTCCATCCATCCATCCATCCATCCATCCATCCATCCATCCATCCATCCATCCATCCATCCATCTATTAATCTATCCAGAATGTATTATTCAACTTCACAAGGAAAGTAAGTCTACAATTTGCCAGATCACAGACCCATATCCCTTATAAACCATCTTGAAAAAACACTATAAAGTCATTTGTATGAAAGCAGTGAACAAGGCAAGTCGAATATGCTGGAATACTAATCAACACACAGCATAAGATCAAGATCTCAGACAGAGTATACAGAGATGCATTACCCATCATTGAGTTCATGTAGTCAAAATTAAACAGACAGTATGGTTATTGTAGTAGCATTTCAAAAACAAACCAAACTAAAAAAAACTCTGAACTAAAAACAAAGCAATATCAAGGCCAGCCTTCAGACACAGTTCAGCATCAGAACAGAACTTCATCAAAAAATGTAAAATGTAGATTCACCACAAGATTTTAAAAAGACTACACATAAAGCATGTAATTCATGCAGTCAATGAAAGATAAAACTGATGATGTCACAAACATGAAAAATTCCCTTGACAATTTGAAGTGATAGGACTAAAAAGCGACTGCAATTTGTTAAATGCATATATAAACAAAGCTATCTTCCAAATAACATTAAATTCTTAAAGCTGGTCAAAAGCATTTAATGTTGATTGTTTGATTAAGACCTGGGGCTCTATCTGCCCTCTGTCTAATCTGCCAACTGCTTTCCTTACATTCTAACTCAATGTTATCATCTCCAGTTAAGCGGTCGGAATTAACTGAGTCGATTACACACACAAAAAAAACTTCTTAAAATCCGTACAAAAAGAAATATGTTTGGCTAGTATATTTTATGGTCATGTTTCCTATTTGCCAAAACATTCTCATAAATCCACTGTAAGGATCACATGATTTATGTGCAGTCTTTTTAAATTCTTGTGGTAGATCTACATTTTGCATGTTCTGATAAAGTTCTGTTCTGATTAAAGTAAAATAAAAGCACTAAACTTTGTGTCCGGAGCCCTGCCTTGACATTGATGGGGTTTTTTTATTCATAGTTTTTTACAGTATGGTTAATGTCATTCTCATGCCTTTCTCGCAAGTATTTACAGCCATTAAGCACCATCTGCTTGTTTTAAGGATTACTCAGTGTGGGTTGAAATGTTTGGTGATGACTACCTCAGCAAATGGAAATTTAGAGAGCATTGGTAGTCCAGGCTATTCAGTTTTAAATCTGTTACCGGTGGAGTTTGTCAATTGGCACTATTTGTCCAACACTGCTACTTTTGACTGTGAATTTCATACAGCACTACGAAAAAGCCAAACCAAATAGTTCTCCAAAAATCAGCCCTATACTTCACACTTTAGAATCTCTGTGGTATGTAGAAAACCCTGAAATGTACATTTCCACCTTGGGAACTTGACAAATAAAATACAGCATCAACTAGGATGCTTGGGGATCAAGGATCATGTTAATTTCTAAAAATCCAAGCAACTTTTCTAGTCTTCTGATAATCCCTACCTCCAACAGATGTGAGTTTATCATATTCTTGGGGAACTACCTTGACAACGATCTTAAATTCAGGACCATCACAGTATGCTTGCTGTTAAGAAAATAGTTTAAAAAGTATTGGTATGGCTTTTCAGCTTCTTTCGCAGCATTCCTTACTGGACAAAAATTTGAATAAAAAATAGCCACCGCACTATCTCCGCCTTTGCCTCGTCTTTTCTTTGGCTAAGTGTCTCTCTTTGATAAGTCTAAATGTAATCTAAAGCACAACAAATAAAAAACCAGATGTGCTATATCATACATAAGAAAAACTCCTCACTGCTGTTTAACTTTTAAACAGTTACAGAAGCACCCATGCTCATAACTTAATTTGTTTTTATTTGGTAACTAGGGTGGAACACTGATCCACAGGGACTAACTAGGGTGGAACACTGATCCACAGGGACTAACTGGGGTGGGGCACTCACCCACATGGACTAAATAAGGTGGGGCACTGACCCACGTGGCTAATGGCTAACTAGGGTGGAACACTGATCCACATGGATATTTTCAGACTCAGCCCAGAAGCACTGTGTGATTAAAAGACTTACTAATAGCTACACAGTTGGCAAAGGGACCCTGGACTACAGAAAGCAGCTTGATAATAGCTTATAGCTTTACTCTGCATTAACTGTGATGCATTCCTCAGTGCTAAATATTTAGCTTATTCAAAGAAGTACACCCAAGAGGCACCTCAAATCTTTCACTATATGCACCCTTAGCATTTCTAAAATCATAAATAAGCATTGTGATGCATTCTTCATCTATGTGATATTCAAACATATAGAAATTCCTAAATAAAATATGATTCATAGGGCACAGTCTCTGAACATACTATTTTCACTCTGTCTTAAAGCTAACTCATCTTGTGACTGTAACATCACTTAATTTCCATTTTCTACCTGTCTTTAGTAAATGTGAACTGCAAAGTGCAAGCCAATGACCTACATCAACTTAGCTAGTGGTCTGAACAGTAAACAGTACTGTATTGAAGAGTGAGCATTCATCATAAGGGTATTAATGTAGAGGTAAAGTTTCATAAACCTAGTCTGCTGCTTCATGGCAATGTAACAGTGTCATCAAGCACAGACAAAAAAAAAAAAGAAGAAATGGCAGCCATCTTACCTACACTCACTAAATCTGACTGAAATGTCATGATTAATGATCAAGAAATAGTAATAATAATAATAATAATAATAATAATAATAATAATAACAATAAATAACAATAACATTGAATGAACAAAAATAACTGTAGCAGTAGTTGCAACAACCTCCTGTTTCCCTTCTCTCACAAGGCACAGCTGCTAAAAAGCTGCAAGGATGGGGGAATGATTGAACACAAAATAACTAAACAGCATCACAGTAGTGCTAGTAGAGTGCAGTGTTTGTGTGTGTGTGTGTGTGTGTGTGTGTGTGTGTGTGTGTGTGTGTGTGTGTGTGTAAGAGAGAGAGATTCAGTGAGTGTGTGTATGCGAGTGTGTGTGTGTGTGTGTGTGTGTGTGTGTGTGTGTGTGTGTGTGTGTGTGTGTGTGTGTGTGTGTTGTGTGTGTGTTTTTGCATGAGGTAATTGCAAGGCTTTGCATTCTGTTGCTATTTTTATTTTTGTATTTTTCATTCATTTTGCTGCAGTAGGACATCTGAAGCATACACAATCAAGAAAGTGGATGTAATTGCTGTGTACATTTATATATATATATGTGCGTGTGTGTGTGTGTGTGTGTGTGTGTGTGTACTTTTCTAGACATAAACAAAGATGGAGCAAAAGGACTGAAAGCTATAAAAATAAAATAATACTTCTTGCAGGGGGGCAAAGCCCCTGCATCTTGTATAGGGACTTCTCCCAGTCCTGTCACTAGAGCTTTCTAACATCACAATTGCATAATTGTAGAAAAACTGAAACAACATAGGAACAAAAAAAAAATCCTGCTCCCCATTTGCAGCATTCCGGCACCAAAACTTAAGTAGCTAAACAGCATCTGCAGTTTATAAAAATACAATGCATATAGAAACTACCACCAACTCCAAAACGGATCCTTCAACCCGACACAGAAAAAAAATCACCATAGACATCAAAAAGGCGCAATACAAAATGACACACTTAGAAGTAATGCATCAGAAGAAAGAATGTGCTGACAAAGTGTTTGAAGCACTACCAGATCTGAATGCTCACAAAAAGAAAAACAAGTCACCTCAGCATCACTTGTCTTAACCCCTGGTGAAAAATGACCATTCAGTTTTATTCATGTTATACTGTGTTGCAGAAACATTTTATTATTTTAAGTGAAGTATAACAGTTTCACAATCAAAGAACTCACTTTCTTTTCAGTGATATGGCACGTTATTCTTATCCTGTGCACTTAATCACAAATCTAGACTTTACATGGCAACTGTATTAGCATTTCTGATAGATGGCATGGAGTGCTAGTGTACAGCTCAGCAATTTTCTAACGAATTAAATATTAATTTTCCAAGTATCAATACACTTGCATGAATGAATAAACAGGAGATGTGAAATATGCAGGTGTTTATCATCCTTTTATATTCCTTTAAACAGTTTAATTTGCTCTACTCACATACAAACTGCAACATATTTGGGAGAGATGAATTGCTGTTATAATGCTCCCTAACCCAAGTTACCTTCAGGTTCCTTATCTACCTATAGATCCTGAAATCAGTCTGTATTATTCTGTTCTGCTCTATCAAATGACACATTTTTATTTCTTTTTCTCCACTCATTTGAGTTTTTAATGTGATATGCTTTCTCCTGGAAACATTTTTTATGTTATTTATTGTGAAGACCCTAGTTCCAAATGAGTCTTACTCTTTTTTTTCTGTTGATGACATGTATTCATAATCTGCCTCACCTTCTTTTTCGTAAGTAGAACAATTGTCGTATATTTGCTGTATGCGCTAGAAGGCTATGTTACACATATGCTAATCATTGTTGTTGGCTGAAATCTGCAAGTAACAGCATGTGGGAAATGATGCAAAGCCATAAATGGCTGAGAATATTTAAATGGGCAAACATTTAGCCTTCTGGCTTGAATATTAATATTTACTGCATTAAGGACAATAAATTTTACAAATCTAAAATGTCATCATCTTGTAACATAGCAAGATTTTTGTAAGGTTAAACTTTGCATACACCCTTCATAAAGACAGACAGCCTAAGCTCAACCTCATTTGCCAAATCTTTTATTACACAATGAATGGGGGGGGGGGTTCAATTCTCCCAGTGCCAAGTGTTAACTGTATTAGCTCTCAGTCTTCCATTGTTCTAGAATTGAAAATTATTGAAAAATTATCTTAGAAAGATTTTTATTTTATTTATTAAATCCAAAATTTAGAGAAAAGGAAGCAAATGTTAAATAAAAAAAAAAATGTTTTTTGAATGCAGGTGTATTTTGATAAAGCGCCGGATTTACAAAAGCTTGCACGGAGTTGTAGAGTAGTGTAAGATGTCAAACAGGCAATATGTCTGCCGTGCGAACCAGGAACAGCTGGCAGGGGCGCGCACGAGAGCTGCTAAAACTACTCTTGCATGGGCAGCATCATTGTATGCAAATTACCTCATTTGCTGGTGAAAGCTATGCAAATGAGGTAAATTTGCGATCCAGGAAACACTAACCTGTCTGTGGAAGATTAGTGTTATCTGCAGAAATGTACTCTGTTGGTAATGGAGTACCATTCTGCAAATAGCTAAATAGACATATGACAGCTCCAAATAAAGGATGCATATAGTTGAGGACACATACCAATGGCCAAATATAAGGCTATTGGCATTTATAAATGTTTAAAAATATAAAAATCTAACTTTTGTTTTTTCCCCGATCTCCGATATTTAAGCATAGCGCAGCACCATGCAAACATGCGGTGCTTATAAAAACAAGAAAATAATTAAAAAAAAGCCAAAAATAGGCATTTTCACTAAAAAGCTTATTCTACCATGCAGGTGAATGGCAGGCTGAAGACAACATGGCCACTGAGTAGTTGTTGCTAAGGAGGGGAAGCTCAGTGTCAGTTGTAACCATGCATTAGTAGGCAATCATATGCAAATGAGGATAAGGATAGTGAATCCCAATCTTCCCCAGTATGTGATCCATGTCCCAAGAGTGTAAGAGTAGGAGTAGGTGAGTAGAAGAGTAGAATATAGGTGAAATCATGAGGGGGTATGTCAGACAGGCTGTAAGCTAATTGGAGCTCAGTGGCTTATGTTTGCTTTGAGTTGCTCAGGATTGCAAGAGGTGTGCCTACAGTTGTCCTATTTGAAAACCTCAGTCCAAAGGTGCACAATGTTAAAAGATAGGAAACTCCTTGCAAACATGCACACAGTGTGTGCGCGTGTTTGCGCTTGTTTGCACGGTGCTCCCCCTGGTCAGAAACAGAAAGGCAAAAGGAAGGAAAAGAAGTAGTAGGAAGTTAACCAAGGAGAGCTAGCAGAGCTGCCAGGTAAAATATATCAGAATCAGCCAATTACACAGGCAGCAGACTAGCCTAGACCAGCACTTTAAACTCTGAAAACAGCATTCCTCCCTGTTTTTTCCCAAGAATTCTGCAACACTGCAGTATACAAACAGGGAAAGCTTAAAAAGCTTAAGTCAGACAAAATGTTAGGGGCTGCTCTTGCTATCATAAACCAACATGTGCAAGGGGCTGAGGGTGGTGATGTTCTGAATGCTGCTGAGCAACTCACAGTGAGGAAACAGAGAAGAGTGTACTGACCCAGGGTAACCTACCAGGGGCTAGTGTACTGACCCAGGGTAACCTACCAGGGGCTACATGAGTTGGAGATAATGGAGTGCTGTAGGGTGGACAGAGACCTCCTACAGTACATTTTTGAGCTGGGCCGGCCACACCTCACACACAGAACCAACAGAGGGGAACCCATCCCAGTGGATACTGAGGTATGTGTTGGTATAAGAATACTAGCTACAGGTACCTTCCAGAGACCAACTGGTGATACGATGGGGATTTCAAAGGCATCAGTATCCAGGGTACTCCACTAGTTCCTGGATGCCATGTCAGCACATGTCGGTGACCATGTATATTTCTCCAATTCCCATGAGGTATTGGCCAGCAATATGCATCTTTTCCACCAAATAGCAGAATACCCTGAGGTAGTGGGTGCAATAGACTGCACGCACATATGCATGAAAGCACCACCCGGTGAGCAGGGTAGGGTCTACATCAACCGCAAGGGCTTCCCCTCCATCAACTGCCAGGTCTTGTGCGATGCCCAGGGCATAATAATGAATGTGTGTGCTGGCTGCCCTGGAAGCTATCACGATTCCCACATCTGGCATCTGACGCAGCTGTACCAGAGATTTGCCAATGGGGACATCCCTGATGGTCACCTAGTGGGGGATGCTGGATGCACACTTGAGACGTGGCTGATGACACCCATCAGAAATGCACACACACCTGAACAAGAACTCCATAATGAGGCACACACACAAACAAAAAACATAATTGAGCATGTGTTTGGGATGCTCAAGTCACGGTTCCTGTGCCTGGACACATCTGGTGGAGCCTTGCAATACTCACCAACTACATGTACCCAAATTGTTATGGTATGTGCCATGCTACACAATATGATCCTGCAGAAACAGCTACAGCAGGAACAGCGTGGGGCAGGGCCAAACAGCCCCCCACCATTGCCAAGGCCTGCACAGGCACAGTGTGACGCGGAGGAGGAACAACCTGAGCCTGCCCTAGTAGGCAGAAGGAGGTGTGCCCAGTATGCCCTGGCCTTGGCAAAGAGGCAACACATAGCACATACACTGACTCAGTAGGAACCCTGGAAATGACATCTCTCTGTCTCACACATACAGTAAAAGGGATGCCTAACTTGACACTACCTGTTTTCAAACATGTATAGGGAGTGTACTATGTGCATCTGACATAGGCAGCCCTGCAGCACCACCTGAGACATGAGTGCCCTATTTTAAGCAATATAAAGCACTGCTAAGTACATTTTACCAGTATTGGGCATATTTAAATCCAATTGCACGTAGCTGCACACTGCACTAACCAGCGCAACATCGGGCAACGTTGAGCAAAGTTGGGCAACGTTGGGCAACATTGGGCAAAGTCGGGCAAAGTCGGGCAAAGTTGAGCAAAGTCAGGTAAACACGCTCACATCTGCTTTACTGTTCCTTAACCAGTCAGGTCTGCCCAGCAGGAAAATAAAAAGCAGTGACAGGGCTCGAACTCAGGATACTGTGCACTATAGTCACAGTACTGAACCACTAAGCCCTGACAGCATTTCACACTGGCACAGACGCAACTTAATTCACTCACAAATACCAGTTGGGGGGGGCCACATACCTAACAGTCACAGCCAACAGGACAATTGTAGACAAACAAAAACACAAACAAATGCTGTATCATGCCCTCTGAAGAGGCATATGAGTAACCTCCCCCCAGGCCTATGCAGGCAGATAACAGCAGGCCAGGCAGTGTGATGTGGGTTGGGTAGGCTATGAAGTCACAAACTAATATACGTGTAATTGGAAGCTGAGGTCTATAGTACAGTGGTATGCCTCAAGCCAGTACGATAGGCAACAGTACAGACTGAAATGGAGTACCTGACATAGCAGTGCAGGCCTAGCAAATGTGTATAAGTGTCAGGTGTATCTCTCATCCTATGTACACCCACAGCAACAATCAGGTGTGCCCCCCTGGGTAGAAATGTACAAATAATAGCTGTCCCCCCTGTATGTAGAAATGTTGATAAGTCTATGCAAATTGACTCATGGAAGCCCTGCAGGCACAGCATGCTTCCTGTCGATGTACAACACAAAGGTGAGCCCTGAAGTAAAAGCCAACTTGAATTTTCACATATATATATATATATATATATATATATATATATATATATATATATATATATATATATATATATATATATATATATATATATGCCCACAGTAGGCATGCTCACACACTTAAACAAATTTAGCAAATGTCAGTCAACAACATACTGAAAGGTCATACTGGGCATGCTCACACACTTAAACAAAGCAAATTTCAGTCAATAACATACTCAAAGGTCATGAACTGCGGTGGTGGTGCTGCGGTAGCATTGTCGCCTCACAGTAAGACGTTGTCCTGTTCGATTCTCAGCTAAAGCATCTTCTGTGTGGAGACATGCGTCAATGGGCGTACCTTCGTTGAAGGTTGTGCGTCAGAGCTCGCAACTCGGTATGTAAAAATCTACTGCCAATCATTAGCGGACTGGAGTTCCACTGTGGCGACCCCTAATGGGGAAAAGCTGAAAGATACAACAACAACATACTCAAAGGTCATACTGAGCATGCTCACATACTTAGGCCATGTCGGAGTACAGCAGTGGGCCACACATATCTGGCAGTTGCAATTCTTACTCCAGACACATATCACTATTCACCAATCCTGCTTTACACACACAGTGATATGAAAACAGACCCATATAATATATTGGACCCCTGTCATAATCAAACTATGTAATACTAGTACTTAAGTTGTTCAAAGAAAGTGAAAATTAAAGAAGATCAATAAATCTCCAATCAGTATCATCAAGAAACAATGAGCACTCCTAACATTATCCAAGCCACATTCTGGCAAAAATATTGCCAAAGAGTTCATAGAGAATCATGAAGCTTTCTTTAGCTATGTTATAAATATCAATGTAAACTCATATATGTTCTGAGTCAGTGCAAAGTGTAAATGAATACATGTACATGACTGACATTGCCAACATTTTGTCAGACAGGTTCATACATATTTACCCCCCTCTCACTGACAAAAGGGACGATTACCATACCTGGAGATTGTGAAAAGCCAGAAATCACATATACAATGGTTAAGCAGCTCTATCCAAACCTAAAAACATGGTATCTCTGGGATGACATGGTGTCCCTGGCTGTGTCATATGTGAACTCCAAAACAAACACACCCTGCACCTGAACAGTCTGTTGTGACTCACCCTCTGTACAGGATATGAAACTGTTGAATGGGTTACAGCAACATTTGGCACACTCCACAAGCATTGGTGCACTAAGGACCATGGGCACTATTATCTTATAAGCCTAATAAGCCTGATCTGCAAGACCATGGAGTCCATAATTATGGAACTCATAAACAGAGCTATTGGGAGCCTACAAACACCCAACCCTACCCATTTTGGTTTGGTCAGGGGCAGATCATGGTCCTTAAACCTGTTAGACAGTTTTCAAGGCAGTCACCCAGGGCATACATCAATGAAATGAGCTCCACACGGCCTACATAGAACTTGAAAAGCCCTTTTCCAACATCCCACACACATTTCGTATCCACAAAATCAATAACCTGTGCATAAACATGCATGTCATCTGATGTATTGCCAACTGGGGCACTGAAAGATTCCCCAAGGTAAGAATTGTGGTCTCCCTGTTGGACTGTAAGCTGGTCACAACTGCTGTCCTCCATGGCTCAGTCCTGGGACCCCTCCTGTCTGGTGTATACTTTTCAGAAATACAGTCAAACATGAGGACTATGGTTAGCAAAGTTTGTGGATGACTGCAAAAAGGTTGTCATAATCGATGTTTGGGACAACAGAGACATCCTTAAAAAGGGTCTCAGTCAGACAGATGTGGTGTAAAAATGATGGCCTCGAGCTACAGTCATACAAATACCACATAGGTGTCAACACCCTAAATATGGAGGTAATAATAAGGGATCTATGGACACATGTGGATAGCCATCTCTACTTCCAGAAACACATTCACAAAGTGGTTAGAAGATCATGCTATGTGTTCCCACAAATTGCCAAGGTCTTTGCATGTAGGTCAAAGGAGGTTCCCTCTACTCATCAGTCACCATACCCATCAGAGAATATCACGGCACACTTGCAATGAATCTGACTAGGCACCTTCAGCAGCTGGAAAGACCACTGAAGTACCCCAACAAGAGGATTACTGGCCTCAAACAGTTGCCCCATGCAACATGACTGAAGTTAACTCAATCTGTACTCTGTTACATACTGTCTACTCAGGCGATCTCTGCCCAACAGACAGGTCCATGTGCAATGCAGAACTGATGTACATGCTCTATTTGAAGTAAACCCAAGCTCACTGTACAACACGCTCTAGGGATATCATCAAAACAACAATAAAAAGAACATGTTGGAGGGATACATTACTAACTCACAGAGTTCCCTTGCTTTGGAACAGGCTCCCAACCTACATTAAGCCGAGTCCCTCACTGACACTCTCCCAGAGGAGCCTTGATGAGTGTATGTGAAACTGAACTGTCACACCATGGATCACTTCATCAGCTCTACTACACAGAGGCCTAGGGTATTAACCCCATGTGTGGTGATAGCTGCACACTCTGGCCATACTAATATATGCCTTCAGGCAGATAACCTATTACCTACCTATGTACCTATATATATATATGTAAGGGGAACACAGCATAATAAGCTAAAGATGGATGGGCAGAGATGTGTGTAAGAGGGTGACCATGACAGGGAGCCATCCAGGACTGTCCCACCCAGCACACATCCCAATGGCACAAAAGACATGAGGTGCACATCTCACCCACTGTACATAATAGCCACCAGTATCTGTAAGCATTACAGTGTATGTGGTGCAAGTGCATGCTGTACAACATGACTGTACAATGAAGTACACATCTACCATCTGTAGACATGTACCTGTCACATAGTCTACTACATACCTAAGAACCTATCTTTACAAAGACATATATTAGCCTAGGCAAGTTGTGCAGCTTTCATCACCCCATTGGGTAGTCTCCTAAGCCCTAGTTCTAATAGTTAGTACCCTAAGCCCCTTTCTAGTGGGGCTGCTGATGTGATGCCTGGTGTGAATTGTCTGTTTCCCTACCACTCATCAAGGTTCCTATTGTCAGCGAGGGGCTCTGTCTGATGTACATTGGGACTCTGTTCCACAGTAAGGCAAGTGTCTGGGATGGTACTCTATCCCACCATCATGTTGTATTCATTGTTGTGATGAGGGTCATATCCCTGGAGTGTGTAGTGCGACTCAATTTTGTTATCCATAGATGGAGCATGTTCAACAGTTATGTGTTGGACATGGCACTGTATGTTAGGCAGAGTGTGCCTCTGAGTAGGCAGTATGCAACAGAAACTGATTTAGTTTTACCAGTTGTGTTGCATAATACAACTGTTTGAGGCCAGTAATCCTCTTGGTGAGGTACCTCTGTGGTCTCTCCATCTGCTGGATATGCTTAGTCGAGTACATCCAAAATGGTGCATTGTACTCAATGATGGGTCTGATGACTTAAGAGTAGAGGGCCACCACTACGTCTTTTGATCCTGATGCAAACCCTTTGTTGATTAGGTGGGCCACATAGGATTTCCTAATCACTTTGGCAACATGGTTGTCAAAGGAAAGATGACTATCTACATGTGTCCCCAGATCCCTTATTACCTTGTCAGTTTTTAGGGGTAACACCTATGTGGTAGTTTGTGGGTACTTTGTTTTCCCCAAAGGGGATTACTATGCATTCTTTCACATTGAGCTTGAGGCCATGATTCTGGCACCACACATCTGTCTCATAGAGTCCCTTCTGGAGAATATTTGTGTCATCCGGGGAATCCATTATGGCAAACACTTTACAGTTCCCAGCAAAATTAGTCAACCACAACCCTCCTGTGTTGGCATGTACTTTTGAGAAGTCTATACCAAACAGGAGGGACTCCAGGACTGAACCCTGGGGGACACCAGTTGTTACCGGTGTAGAGTCTGACATGTAGCCAACAACTCTTAATTTGTGGGATCTATCTGTGAGCCAGTTTGCAATCCATCTTGTGATGTATGGATTCATGCCCAGGTTGGTGAGTTCATCTATGATACCTGATTGGGGAATGGTGTCAAAGGCCTTAGCGAGGTATATGTAGGCTGTGTGTAGCTCCTTTCAATCATCTGTAGGCTGGGTAACTGTCTCAAAGAAATTCACCCAGTTCAGGAGGCATGATCTGCATTTGACAAAGCCAAATGGGGTGTGCTCAACTGTGTGAAGGTTCCCAATGTCTTTATTGTTTGCTTCCAGTATGATTAGCTCCATTGCCTTGCAGATCAGACTTGTCAGACTCATAGAGCGTGAATGCCAAGGGTCTTTTGTGGCCCCACCCCTGTGGAGTGGGAAGAACATTGCTGTGCAACAGTCTATGGGTACATATCCTGTAGAGAGGATGTAGAGAGAGGTGTAGGTATCCTTGATGAATATGGATACATCCCTGCCCAATGTGCTATGATCCAGGTTCTGATGCTGGAAGGTATGGAATGACTAGTATCCTGGTAGTGCTGGTGTGCTCTCTGGAGCCTTGAACTAGGTTTCTGTTACTGCACAGATATCAATATTCTCCATACTGAGAAGTGCCTCGAGTGTGTGCATTTGGAGGCAGAGACTTCTGGCAATGAGTAGCATTTAGCTCACTTTGTGGTTATTTGTGTTGGTTATGGGGTTTGGTTTGTCCTGAGTGACCGGTGTTCCACACCTGAAGTCAACACCTCATTGGTCCGATCCAACCATAAGCTAATTACCCTACATATCCACATTCTGCCCCCACCCCCATTAAGGAAACTATGTTAAAAAATTTCTCCAAAGCCAACTTCATGCTTTTTAAGACAGAAGTGGTGAACTTCATGGCACCCATGCAGATGGACAATACAGTTACGACTACTGAATCCTACACAATTGCACTTTATAAGCACTTACATGAGTGCATGGACCGTGCTATGCCAAACAGAACCAAGATGCTACCCTCCAAGAAAAGGAAGGTGGTCCCCTGCCAGTAAACAAACTGTACAACAGAAGGAAGAAACTGTTGCAAAAGAGGGTAAAATCCCATAACTGGAGGAGCTCCTTGGTCAGCCTCAGTAAGAAGCTGCGATCCCTGATAAAACCCTCCAAAGCTAGTTATGAAAACAAAATCAGCACAGATTCTAAAGACAACCACAAAGCATTCTATAGCTATGTCAAGAATCTCAATGGCAACAGTCAGATCTGCTCTGAGTTACAGCACAATGGCAATATATATACAGACCCAAATGATATTGCCGACAACCTGGCAGATAGGTTCAGTGCTAACTTCACCTCCTCTCACCAATGAAACAGCCCATCTCTATACTGGAAGAATGCAAAGTTCCTGTCATCACGGCTGCACAGGTAAAAACCACACTCTCCAAAGACAGGAACACAGCATCCATGGGACCAGACAATATACCAGGCTGCGTTCTACACAAACTACAAAACGAACTGGCACCGCACTTAAATACCATGTTCAATCATAGCCACACCTCAGGCTTTGTGCCTGCTGAATGGCGCACAGCAACGGTTATCACACTACACAAGGGGGGAGCCACCATGGACCCCGGGAACTAGCACCCCATTAGCCTGATGAGCCTGGTCTGCAAGGCCATGGAACGTATCATCATGGAACTTATAAACAAAGACATTGGTAATCTCCAAACTCTGGACCCCAACCAGTTTGGGTTTGTAAAAGGCAGATTATGTCGCCTAAACCTGATAGACTTCTTTGAATCAGTCACCAAAGCCGTAGACAAGGGTGAGGTGGTTCACACAGCCTATCTAGATCTTGTCAAGGCTTTTGACACCATCCCCCACTCTGGAATTATAGATAAACTCACTAAACTAGGTATAAATCCCTATGTCACAAGATGGGTTGCCAACTGGCTCACTGACAGAAGCCACACTGTGAAAGTAGCAGACTCGAAATCCGACTTCAGACTAGTGACAAGTGGAGTACCACAGGGTTCAGTCCTGTGTCCTGTCCTGTTTGGTATCTACTTCCCTGAAGTACAGGCTAACACAGAAGGTCTTTGGCTAATGAAGTTCGCAGATGACTGCAAACTAGGAGCCATAATTGAAACTACTAACAATGTGGACATCCTACAAAAGGGCTTCACTGAGACTGATGCCTGGTGTCAAAGTCATGGCCTCAAGCTCAATGCCAAAAAGTGCATTGTCATCCCCTTTGGTAAAAACTCTGTATCCATGAGCTACAACATACGTGGTAGTATACTTAACACCAAAAGTGTGATAAGAGACCTTGGGGCACAGGTGGAAAGTAGTCTCTCTTTTGATAATCACATCGCCACAGTAGTCAGGAAATAATTGTACGTGGCACACCTCATCACAAAAGGTTTCTCATGCAGAAAAAAAGAGGTCATTGTTCCCCTCTACTCATCACTCATTAGATCCATTATAGAGTACAACGCCCCTTTTGGTATGTACCTCACAAGACATCTACAACAACTGGAAAGGCCACAGAAATACCTCACAAAGAAGATTACTGGCCTCAAACACATGCCCTACACAGACAGTCTCAAAAAAACTCCAGCTTTACTCTGTCGCATATCACTTACTCAGAGGTGATCTCTGCTGAACATACAAAGCTATGCCAAACCCAGAGCTCTTGGACAAGCTCCACTTAAAGAAATCCCAATCCCTCCGAGCTACACGATTTAGGGACCTAAACCTTGTCACCACAATAAACAGAACATGCCGGAGGGATAGATTCCTGTCCCAGAGACTTCCCATACTCTGGAATAAACTACCTATCTATATCAAACAAAGCTCCTCATTAGCACTCTTCAAGAAAAATCTTGATTGGATGGGAAATAGGAAATTCACCCCGGGGATCACTTCTGTGTCTCTGCTCGACAGTGGCACAGGAAAATACATTTCTTGGGTGGCAAAAGCCAAGGTACATTTTTGGCTGGGCTTGTATAGACCTCAGAGCCTAGTACTCTGGTTACAATAACTGGATGGGGTATAGTACCATAGGCCATTGTCATGAAGCATCAGGTGGTCACTCAAGGCTACAAATGTTTCACAAACCAGCACTAATCATGCTGTGCTGGAACTGTACTACCTTGGCTAAAGTCACCATTTCACAACCAGTTGTTACGTGAGTTTGTAATGAGGCCAGTAAGGAGCATTCCCTGACATGAATGTGTAGTGTGTTGCAGAGTGTTTAAATGCCCCATGATAGGCCTCTACCCCTCAGGTATATTATGTGTAATGTGTGGATGAGATTTTGGATACTGGAGTGTGTTTTTACAGAGGGTTCGGGAATCCTTTATGTGTAGCATGTTAAAATGCTCTGTGTATGACATAGATGTGTATGTTAAGTGCATGTTGAGTATCAACTGTGCCTATCCAATGGTCACTACAGTCTAGCCACATTTGTTTGAGATGGTCTGGGTATTGCATGTGTTTGAGGCAGCTAATCAAATTAGTGAGATGTGCGTGCTCTTACACCAAACATGCACAGTATGCATTATGGGTAGGTGTGTTACATGTGTACATGGCCTACACCTTAACTATGACATGCACTTTTTATTTACAATAATAAATGTAGAACACACTCACCAGCATCTGTCCACTGCCTTGATGTCACCCCAGAGGGACCTACATAGAGATGAGACAGTTTATCAGTGGCCACAACTGTGGCATTGCTACTGTGTGTTTGCAATCTTACAATACAACAGCAGTTTACATTCACAGGGCTACAGCTTATGTTCCAAATGATCAGTATTGCACAACAACAGGCTCCACATCTTTGAACGACACACTCCACATCTCACATCTCACATCTCACATATGCATGATCTACCAATACAGATAACAGTAGTCTACAGATATGCCATGTTACCTGCATGCTCCATGTGTGCTTGCTGGGTGGCTCCAACCTCCATCATGGTGTATGTCTGCTACTGTTGTTGTTGGGCAGGTGCCACCAGGCTCAGCAGCAGCTCCTCCACTCTGGTGAGGGGGGGGTGGATATTAACACCACCTCCTGTTGCAAGCTCTTGTCTACGCACATCAGCAGCATGCTGACGGACATGTCTGAGAAGATCACTTGCAGTGGTGGCGTATCTGCTCATATGTCCAGTTATGTAGGCCTACTTCATTGACCCTGTGGACAACATCTTGCCACATTGCAGTATGCTCCTGCTGGTCCTGGCTGGTTCGTGAGAACATGAGACGGTAGTGCTGAATCATACTGCTAGTAATGATATCATCTTCAGCATTACTGTAACTGAGGTTCCTGCGATGGGCCATGATCCCTGGAAGACATAAATACAAAAATATGTCTGAGCAAGTCATATGGCACATTTAACATTATAGAGTACAGATATCACTGAATTGCCATATACAGCAACCTATAAGCTAACCGAGAGTGAAACACTAACTGCCACTTATCACTGCTCACCCCACAACTGCTTGAAAGTGCCTTGGTTACTCTCTATCTAATGAACCATGTTTTGCACAGCAACAAAATAAAATCACTATATAAGACTATACAAGAGTACCTGGCACACCGTATGCAACAAGATGCACCACCTAGCCACAGCAGATATACATCAAGCTGATGTGTAGAGAAATATATCATCCATCACAATCAGTGAAGGTCCAGTAAATGTATTACTATTATACCACACAACTTGTTAACGCCAAACCCATGGCCAAAATATGTGCACAATTGGGAATATAGGTCGCATACTGCTGTAGTACACTATGAATATTGCTAGATACGCAGTTATATGTTTTACCACACATATGTCAAAGGACATATTACAGACATACCCACACACACATCAGACATAATTACAGGACACAAAGGTATGACAACCCAGATAAGCTTTCAGTGTGTACTATACAGTACTGTGGGTCAGTACTTACACAACCTTAATCTTGAGAAATGTAATCTGTGATGAATACAGGGACCACACAAAACAGTGGATGCAAGCAATGTGGACATACACCATACTTTGCTGTACAGGCCCAGAGCTTCAAGAAGTACTACAGTACACACAGGATTTGCATTCAACATCAGTACCAATCAATAATCATAGATGTAGTGCTTTAGCCTCCAATGACACACCCTAGTTAAAACCAAGGGACTTAATCACACTGTATGCAATAGCACTTGTTCTGCCTAGCAACAGAATATACAGCTTTTGCTAGGATCAAAGCAAGGACCCATAATACCATGACAAACAGTTTCCCACTAAGCTATCCCAGAGATACATATCTTTGATGTATTCACAAACATATTGACCATCACAGTCAGTAAACAGTACAGAGAATCTATTGCAACAGGTAGATGTAGGTGTGTATGAGTATATATAACTATATATATATATACATATACACATCCATTGGTCAGCATATACATATATATGTAGGCACATATACATTTCACCTTTCATAGTGAGAATATCAATTATACAAAGGATGTAAGGTGTACAGTAATGTAATAAAATTGCAGTGTCTTGGGATAAATGCATTGAAGGTGTTCACAGCTCAGGTAGCTTTAGCAGGCCTTACTGGCTTCAACATTGCAAACTGAACAAACCACCCACAGTGTTTAACCACCACATGTCATATACCAGCACTGTATGCTGTCTTGTTTGTCGCACACTAAAACCTACATACAAATATGCGCATACTAACCTTCACCAACATATATATCCCTCCCTTCACAAACAGTTGCAATATGTCCCCTGCTCTATGCACATATACAGATGTGAATATATATGACACATATATATTTCTTTGTATGTGTGTGGCATACACACACAAGGTCCACACTGTTGTAAGCCCCTGGACCTCACAGCTGAACTGATGGGCCTGGCTGCAACACAAACAGGTGTCACATATAAACACACACTAACATTAGCGGGGTTATATATGGCTACAGATGCTAGATAAGCATACTAGACTGCTACAGCAGTTGCCAGTGCTAAGCTACACTTTAATATGACTATCATGCATGTGTTGTTCTTTCACACCCATGTTTATATAATGTTAGCGCTTATCCTCCCAACAGCCATTGGCCACGCTACTGTACAGAACACAGATACCATGGATCAGATCCTTGACATTTAATGCTGAGTTCTTATATCATACTAGACCCAGCACACACAGGTATATTCTACATTTGGGTAGGGTTGCAGAAATACAGAGGGCGTAAGTACTATTGTGTGGATTTTATCTTGCTGGACTTACAGGGTTGCTGTGTACATGTTAGTTTATCAAGGCAAGTAGTCTGTCTGCGTAACTCCCAACCGTGGACCTATCCACATGATAGCCAAAGAATAGCTTGTTATTTTTTGTCTGTGCACCACACAGGTGTTTTCAGCAATAGAGCAATGGTACTCTTACAGTTGGTTGCTACCAGTACATGGCTACATCCATTTGTATTTCAGTGTTGTATTCCTACATAAGGGTATGCTTCCAAAACTCCTTCCAAAGCTATTTGCACAGTGTGCAACAGCAGAAAAGCTGATTTGCCTCTGTGTTTCTGCCTCTGCCAAACCTCTCAACCAATCAGGTACATATTTGAACAGACTCAGGGAAAAGTCAAGAAAAAGTCAGGGACACCTTTAAAATATTAGTGCCATTAAGTTGAGACATTGAGAAAATCAGAGCATATGAATTAATAGACCTTTTCTGAAGTAAAAGAAGTGTCTAACTCTTAATTATTGTCATTATTCATTAAGGGTAATTCACCACCTTTCTGGCCAAAGTCAGTAGTTTTCAGAGGGATTCAGAGGGACAGAGCTAAAATTTGTGTCAAAATCAGGGACATCCCTGAAAATTAGGGACAGTTGGGATGTATGGCCTCTGCCCTAAACAAATATGCCAGTGTTTGTCCTGCTGTGATACTGTGTGGGGGTGTAAAGTGATGGTGTAACATTATTTCCTGCTAGAATGGCTGCTTCTCTTATCACAGTCATGTAATGTAATCCCACAACTGTTGGTCAACATCCACAGAACAAGTTGTGTGGTATGGTATTCCTATTTTTCCTTTACATTCACTCATTCTGATGCATGATATATTTATTTAAGCACCAACTTGATGTATATCTACCGTGGATTAGTGGTACTTCATGTTGTGTAGTTTGTGCAAGGTCCGGGGTTCGAGAATTACAGAGGTGTTTTATTTTGCTCCTGAGCAGAACAAGGGTCCTCACATACAGAGTGACTAAGGCACTTTTAAACAGTTGTGTGTGGGTTAGCACATTGCTGCACATTGCTTAGCCAAGCGCAAACAAGCAGAATCTCGCACAAACCTGCTAACTACTGCTTAATAGTGCTTACTCCCGCTAACCCCTGCGCTCATTTCTTTGAAAGAAAAGAAAAATGGGGAGATAGGAAAGTGGTGAAAAACGGGCACAAAAAGGGAAAGACAGTATGGAAAATAGCCTGGGATGTGCAGGACAGGTGTAGGGAAGGTCCATATCTGCCCATTTCTTCAACAGCAATAGCTGTGCATATGCAATAAATTTGGAGGTAGATATGAAACCTTCAACCCCTGAGAGAGGGGTGAGGTCAACAAAGTATGTTGTAATGCCAATTAAATAACATTTCATGTGTCCAGTGGACATGTGTGCAAAATGGGCAGCTATGTATGGGGCATAATTTTTTTTTTGGGGAGCAGATTGCCCCTTTTTTTTCAGGTGAGAGTGGAATGTGGGGTAGGGGAAGTAGGTATATTTGGGAAGGTAGGTTGGGGAGGTAAACAGACAAGACAAACAAGACGCCTACAGGGGCAGTATATGACACATGTGGTGGGTGAACACCTTTGACGGGGAGGGATGTTTGAAAATCGCAAGCCCAAGAGCCCCCAGACAGAAACAGTGGGACTGAGGTCCCCACCCATGAGCAGTCGCCACTGCACCTTCAAGGCCCAGAGGATGGCTGTGCTGGGGGCCGTGTAGGAGGGGCAGGCTGACCCGGGAGTTACGTCACTCAGGCCTTAAGCTGGCATAGAGGTTCTGCAACAGAACATTCAATCTCTCTATGCACCACAGCCAGGACCGTCCGAAGGGTGATAGGTGCCCCTCTTCCACCCACGCTTGCACAGGGGGGTCGAGCCCCATCCCCTGCAGCGCTTCCACCTGAAGGTGGCACAGGGCCAATGGAGGAGGAGGTCCCAGGATGGGCACCAGATATGCTGGTGCTAGGTGCCATGGCCAGCTGAGGTGGGACAGGTTGGTCCGCTGGTACTGGCCTTCCCATACAAACTATGTTTTGAAGAGTTTAATAAAGATATGGGTTAGTAACAGTCAACAACCTTCCCAATTAGTTATAACAGCATGCAGATGTATTCCCATTAACCCAACACACCAGATTTTCAACAGTTGAAAAGCAAGCATAACACATACATATATAGAACAACAGAGGATATTACAACAGCATGCAGGTTTAATTGATGGCAACAGGCCACCAATATTGTGGTATTTTAACAGGGCACATGCATAGAAATAAATGTAAATATTTATAAACCAACAGGACATATGTCCCAACAAATGTTTTGAGATTAGACATACCGATTGAGGTGTGGAATTGCATTTTTATGCACATACAGTAGGGTGGAAAAAGATAGCTCAGTTAACAACTTGTATATCCTTCTAGTTTTCACTATATTCCTATTAACTGCAGTTATATGTCCCTTACATGTATTATTACACTACCCAATGTCCTTATATTGTGCAATTGAATTTTGCTAGATTATATACATGAGCTGTATCTTACATTCAAACTGTCCAAGATGCAGATGTTACTGCAACATATTTTGTGAGTTGCTCACACACACTTCTGCTAAGACGGTACACTGACAGCTCTACTTTCATATAATTATCTAGATATGTTCAGGTGAAAGTATCAGTTATATGTTAACAGCTCCCTACATTTCTGGCAGCACACTGATATTTCTGGGGAACACAATACCAAGCTACTCATGTGCCAGATTAACCTGTACATGCTGGGCATGAACCAACAGTTGAGGGCTGTAAATATGCATAAAAGCTACTGGCACTCCCTTCATCCACGTTATATAGGTCTACCTAAATGTGGGTTGACACTGCTTAATACAACACTACTACTTGTAGAATAAAACAGTACAACAACATATCAAAGAAAATGACACAGACGCACCCCAGGAATTATACAATTATTAAAGGATTATTACACCTTTATTTATTGGGTTAAAACACTTTTTGAAGGCTCTCTCATTTACTTTATATAACAGTACATGCAGAATAATTACTAACCTGCCTGATGATGCAGCCTTTGCAGCCTATCATCATGGGCTTGCTGGTTCATAGCCCGGACACCTGCAGCTGTGAAGTAAATGCAGTTATATGAGACATAGCTATCCATAGTATAGACAAGCATAGCAATTCTTAACTACTTAATACAATGGATACTTACTCAGTACTGGGGTATTAGGCATCGCACGGGATTCCTGGATCCACTGATCCAGTTGATCCTCCCTACGTCACTTCAGGTCAGAATAATGGTGCCTGACCTGCTCACCAGTCCAAGGAACACCAGTGCCACTGGTGAGATCATGAGAAAGACTGTTCCAGGCCTCCATTTTATATTGGGTACCCTGGTACTGGCCCCGCAGGAGTCTTTCCTCATGATTGTGGACAAGCAGCCAAACCATTACTTTGGACTCCTCAGTGCCCCAGCGTTGCACTCTAAATCGAGTGCCTTCTCCAACACCGGCCATGCTGACTGCAGAAGGAAGCTACAACCAGTTATAACAAGTATTTCCACCTGTGGAGCTTAAATATGCCTTATTTCCCGCACTTATTTGTGATTGGCCACTTTTGGAAAAGGTCAGCTGTAGGCACGCCTGCTTAGCTGATGTTGGTAATGTTTAATATTCCTTTGATAGATATGTGTCTGTTGAAAGTGCATGTTTATGAAATGCTGTCATGGCTTAATGGTTAAGTACTGTGACTATAGTGCACAGTATCCTGAGTTTGAGCCCTGTCACTGCATTTTATTTTCCTACTGGGCAGACCTGACTGGTTAAGGTACAGTAAAGGAGGTGTGGCTGTGTTTAACGACTTTGCTCAACTTTGCCCGACGTTGCTCGATGTTGCCCGACATTTCGTTGGTTAGCGCGGTGTGCAGCTATGCGCAAATACATTGTGATTGCGCTGGTTAGCGTGGTGCACAGCTATGCACAATTGGATTTAAATATGCTCAGTACTGGTAAAATGTGCTTAGCAGTACTTTCTATTGCTTAAAATAGGATACTCATGCCTCAGAATGCATAACTATTTCACCTTTATATATATATATATATATATATATATATATATATATATATATATATATATATATATATAAAATTCGTTCACTACTACATTTAACATTTCAATGCTTTTTACAAAACTTATACATAAAAATGTCAGGAAATATTTTTGTATACAGATTTCCAACAGAAAATGGAATGTGCAGTAGTGGAACTCTAACCGGGAATGCCTCCTCTTTGTGCGAAGGCTCTAACCACTACGCTATTGCTATTTTGCTTAATTTGCATATATTTTTCTTATTATCCTCTTCTGGTGTCTAAGCTGCTAACTGTAGCTAAGCAATGGGCAAACCCACGCAAACACGCGCAAATACGGGCAGCTATATCGGATGACATAAAAAAAAATAAAAAAAATATTTTTATTTTTAATTTTGTCAGTTGTTTAACATATGGGGGAGTGAAGTGTTGCATTGTGCATATGTGAGTGGACTCGCTCATGTAACTCGAAATTGTGGCATTTCTTCATTGCAGGAGCATGGATTTTTGGACTGCTCGGCAGTCCGACACTACACTCGTCCACACTCCGTGTAAGCTTTAGAGTTATGGCAGCGCGCCCTCATTAATATGCATGCCACGCTGCCATCATATTCTTAGACTGGTGCTTCCGTGTAAGACTAATCTAGTCTTACATGGAAGATTAGTAAATCTGGGGGAAAGTCTTTAACAGTAAATGAGATGAAATGCTAAATTTTGTATTTAATAGTTGCTGTATGGTAAAGTATACTGCATCTCCAGTGTGTCTTACATTTTCAATAGTTTTTTGGGACAAACACAATGTTTTGTTTTACTGCCAGTATTTCAGTTTGTTAGGATTCTTACTTTAGCCTGAGAAGGCACATTATCCTTTCCATCATACTCACCTTGAAAGTGGAGACAGCCAGCTGCAGCCCAGCCACATGTAGCACAATTCACCTTCCTTCACCGGAAACATGCCTAGTGCTAATGGCAGGTTTAAATAAACACCATAGTGAGTATGAAACAAAAGAGAATAACTTTGCTATAGGAAGAAGTCTGACCCAAAAAGTTCACAATTCTTCCTGTGAAAAGTGTGCCAAATGTGCTTTCACACATTCATTCTTCAATTTTCTCTAATGCATAACTTCACATACTTAATATAATGGCTGCTGACCAAGTCTGTGACCAGCTGGACCAAGTCAGTGACCAGCTGGACAAAAGTCTGTCAGAGAATGCAAAAGCCATGACTGAATCTGAGCTGATTTATGTTCCCTTGCAATTTTGACAATTTTATTATTTTAACCAGTACTTCATAACACGACGCAAACATTATTCTAACCCAATTATAAAAATTATAGGCATAATATTACTAATCCAGGCTACAATGATGCTTTAGAAATAGAAAGGGATTACACTCAATATGTGCATGTCTGTGTTATTAGGTGATATGAACATTGGCTCTAGGAGATGACCTGACACCCTAATCCCATTTACAAAATGGAAAAAAGGAAGGTTGATGCCAGTGCTCTCAGTGAAATCAATGTGCTCCATTTGATAAGTCTCAAAATGTTTATCTCAAAAATGTTGACTGAATATATAGCCACATCCCAAAGGCAACCCCAAAAACTGACAAACCCATTTTGCTGTCACACCTCATTTTTGAACTATAGATCTCAACCTCCTACTTCCAGATTCAGAGATAAATTCAAAAATACTTAGGGACCCTTTTTAAAATATTAGTACTATTAACCTACAAAGTTGTCAAAATAAGACAATGTCAATTTAAGTGCATTTTCTGAAGTAAAAGACGTCTATAACTCTTAAGTATTGTCATTATTGGAACATTGGTTATGTCCCTGTACTAACCCTGACTAACTTTCTTCCTTTACACTAATGAATATTCTTCACCTTTATAGATTTATCCTTAAAGAACCAAAAGACCATGTTATTGCAATTTAAATATATGTATATAGTAACATCTCTTGTACATTACCTTTTACTGTTTGTGTTATGCTCACGATGAGTACTGTATTTTTTATTAACAACGCTGTTTTAAGCTTGGACTGTTGCAACATTCTATATTATATTTTGTATGTGTTTTGGAGCTTTTCTCCCCGGGCCTCTACTGAAAATGGACATGTATCCAGTAAGACTAGCCCGGTCAATAAATGTAAAATAAATAAATAATTATTAACAAAATGAAATCCAAAATTGCCATTTTTAGGAAGGCATGAGAGAGGCAGAACACATTTTTGTGCCAAAGTCAGGGACAGATCACAGGTTTGCTTTGAAAACCCTTGATCTCATGCTTACATCACTAAAAAACATTTGAAAGTTTTGCTTCTATTCCAGTGTGCGCGTGTGTGTGTGTGTGTGTGTGTGTGTGTGTGTGTGTGTGTGTGTGTGTGTGTGTGTTTGTGTGTGTCTCTGTGTAAGTCTACACCCTTCCACTGAATGTCAGCGTTTCAAGGATTTGACCCTTGCCTTATGCTCACTGCCTACTGGCCTCTTGTTTCTCGACAACCTAAACAGGATAAAAATTGGTATTAGGAAATGAAAAAAGGAATGAATGAATGAATGAAGGAAATATTGTGGGAAGAAATAGCCAGGGAATTGTTATGGTTAGGCTTGTATAGGCCCTAGGGCCAGTAGCCTAGTACCAACCTATGAATGAATTAATATTACAGTCCCTGGGATAGTTCATAATGTTTTACTGTAACAGTTGTATAACAAAGCTTTCTTCCAAAGTAATTAAAAGCATCAAATGTATGGTTTTAAACAGCAAAATATAATTTGATAAATACAGTTTTACACTTTTGGAAGTTGCAGATGTTTCCCTGTAAGTGTTAACTAAATGTCCATCTATATTGGGCACTGGTAAGCTCTTAATGTGAGCATTCAGGGCTGTCTTGAAAATATGCTCATTTAATTTAAGTTCGATTTTTATGACAGTTATTAAGACAGAATTATTTTATGTGGTCTTCATTTCATAAAAATGTCTCAATCTTTGCTAGAAATTTTCAGATTCTTTTATGCGGTTTGTCTCTTACATTTCATTAAATGTCTTAATTTCTTTGGTAGAAACCAGTTTCCTTCTATCTCATGGGAATTGTTTGTTTATTTTTTCAATTTACAAAATTGTTTGCAAACTCTATCATCTATTAACTTAATTGCAAATTTGATATTCTGTGAGATGATTTGGGCAATTAGCAAAGCACATGGGGAACTTTGCTAAATTGCAGTTTAGAAAACATTATGGGATCTCTTTTCTTGCAATAACTGCCTTTTGTTAAACTACAGGAAAAATTAGAACTCATCTCCTGCAGTGCTTGACTCTCACATCTGTTCACATTAATGTCACTACTAGTAGACTTACAAGTTTATAGTATGTAACATTTAATGCATTTTTATTATGCAATAGAAAGATAGGGATAAGAGAAAATCATATGTGAAAGTTTACACTTTTTGGTGCATGAAGCATCTGATTATGTGATGATATTAACTATGATATACCACTGTCATATAAAAGACATAGCATGGCACTCAGCTCAGATAGTCTACTGCACTTACAAAGTGTGTAGAAAAAAATAAATGTTAGCTCTGTATAAGGTAAGCATCGTGGCACTTGATGAGAACAGTTCTCTAGTCCAGCATATTAACACAGTGACCACAACATAACCTCACTCTGGTAAGTGGGAAAACAACATATAAAGTATAACGTTAATGGCATCCTCTTATCTGAAAGGAAAACTATCTTCCGCAGAGATTGGAATAGAGGTGGTCTCATCTGGTGCCTTTAACAGACAATTTAAAAGGTATGAACGTTAAGCAATATGCTTTCTTATGTTGAGGAAATGCAGAAGTTGATGCATAAGAACAAAAAAAGGAGAGATTTACAAAAAATAAAGAGTCAAATGTGTCAGTTGTAATTCAGTGCAAAAATGTGCAATACAACATATAAAATGAAGATAATAAGGAGAAGGAAACTGACGACACATCTTAGCACCTGAAAACTAAACAAAACTATTCCTTTGACATAGTTGGAATCTGTTCAGATCATTTCTAGCAAAGAAATTCTAAAATGATTATAGAATATAAGGGATAAATAGCATAAAAATGTTACCTGAAGGAGTACACCTATACAGCTATAATGAATACAACTATTTTTCAGTTGCCCTGTTTAGATTTGTCTTTGTCTATGGTCTGAGTTATGACTCGTGACTGAAAACAAAACCTAGCCTAACTATCTCATTTCCATATAGTCCATAGAATATTCTTTATAGAATATTCTGAAGGTGCTTCCCTGGACACTCTCACAAACACACATACATACATACACAACAAACTAGCTAACTCCTGTAACCAAGAGTAAGAGTGTTTTACCACAGGGAAAATAATAAGTTGCAGGGCTGTAGCAGTCTCAGAATGGAAGGCTTGGTTTTCTATTTATTTTAGACAAAATTAACATATTTGTATAAGGATGATTACTGATTCCATTTTTGATAAAACTGATTCAGCAAAATGTTGCACACTCATTGGTCTACACATATTAACAGCCTCATATACAATACCTACAGTCAGATAGAAAGCCATTACACATACTGTCTTCAAACTCTACTATTTTATGAAAGAGCACATATCCTGACAAAAATCAGACACATGGGGTTGTTACTGCTGATGACTGGCCAGTTTACCAAAACTTTACCTTCCCTAGGTCATACATCCAATGCATGACCTTAGCTCATATGCATTGGGGTATATAGACAGACGTATGAGCGTGGATCCTAAAACAATCTCACTGCCAGCCCAAATGCAAGACATGCAACCATTGGGCCATTCGCTGTTTGGTCGTTGTTACTTTTGCTTCGATCATTTATCCAGATAATTGCTTCACTGGTGAAACTTCCTTTTCTTCCTATGCTATTTTGTTGAAAGTTGTTAAATGTCAGCTAGGATCGGTAAGTACAAGTGCAGTAGGCAGATTCCATACAAGGGCTTGCATGCTAAGTGTCTTTTTTGCCTAGGCCCTGAACACAATCACAAATCTTGCTCACTTTGTCAACTGTTCATTCTCAAAAACCTTACGTTGAAATTTTCAACTCAGAACACCTTTCTAGAGACCCAACATCTTAAACACTTGGCCCATTCTAATATGGCTGACTCCACATTCTGTGACTTCTTCTGCAGCATCCCTCTCCCTGCCCTCAGTCTCATTACTCCTCTTTTCCAAGGGCTGTCATTCTCCCTGGTCATGTGGGAAGCTATTACCACAGACAAGTGGGTCCTCTCCATCATCAAGGATGGTTATGCTACATCTTGGGAAATTACCCCCTCCAGTCTAAAAGCATGCCAAAACTTCTTCAGAGCTAAATATCCTTTTGGCCCCCATTATTAAGACCTTTTGAACAGGGCACCACAGAACAAGTTCCAAAAGACTTCATGGGAAAAGGGTTTTACAACAGGATTTTTCTAATCCCAAGGAAAGAAGGGCAGTGGAGATTCATCCCTGACCTAACATCCTAAACACTTTTTTGAAGATACAATTTTTCAAAATGCTCTTTCTTCACTCTCTTCTGCCTTTCAATCTCCCCCAAGCTTTTTTAGTGTCACTAGATCTGAAAGACACCTATTTACACATACCAATTCATCTTTCTTACAGGAGATTGCTCAGGTTTTTCTCTGACTCCTCACATTTGTTTACTGCTCTGCATTTTGGTCTTTTGACAGCTTTAAGAGTGCTCACAAAGTGTCAAGCTCCACTAGTAGCTTTCTGTTGCATTCTGGGAATCCAGATTTTTCACTGTCTAGACGACATATTGATCTAAGCTCTTTCTCTAGAAATTTTTCTTTGGCATCTCCACTTCATTCTCCAACATCTATAGGTTTGGGTTTCACTACAAATTGCAAAAGAATTTTGCATGGTCCCTACACAAATTCTAATTTTCCTTGGATGCAGACTAGACACAAAGAAAATGCATACCTTCCATCCCCTGGAAAAAGTTCACAGTCTGTCATTTTTTTACCACAATCTCTCCTAAACAACTCATTGCTCAGCAAGACAGATGCTAAGGACTTTGGGATTCATGGCAGCCACCATCCATATGCTCCCCATGGCCAGACTTCATATGAGGAAAATACAATAGTACCTATAATCTTTGTGGTCCCAGCACTGTCAGCCCTTGGGCAGTCTGATTCCCCACCTCCATTGTCTGAAAAAGGAGCTTCTTTGGTGGAAAGGACATGGCATCCTCAACCCAGGACTGCCATTCACACTATCTTCTCCTTTTCAACAGGTTCACACAGACACCTTGGATAAGGTGTGGGGAGGGTATTGACAGAATCACACTGGGTGCAGGGGAAATGGCAACCTCAGTTCCTGAATCTACATATCAATCTGAAGGAAACAAGGGCTCTTCTGCAAGCACTTCAGACTTTTACATAACTTTAGAAACCTGAGCAACTCCTAATGTACACAGACATGTGGTACATAAAGAAACAGGGAGGCACCACGTCTTGCCAACTGTTCTGGCTATCACAGGAGGCATGAAACTTGGCAAACCAAATGAATATTTTGTTCACAGCCACAAACATTCCTTCTCATAATAATGTGATAGCAGACTCTCTAAGCTGCTCCCTGGAGGACCCCCACAAATTGACTTTGAACACAGATGCTTTTCAGATGATCACCCTTCAGTGGTGCACTCCTCAGATAGACCTCTTTGCATCACCAACCAACCATTAGCTCCCCCAACCACCAATTAGCTCCCGCAGTTCTGCAACAGAGACCCTTGTCTCACAGGCTAGAGGACAGATATATTTTCCTTACCGTGGGCAGGGAAGTTCCTCTGTTTTTTCTCTTCTGTCTCTTCTTCCAAAAATCCTTCTCAAGGTACAAAAGGAAGCACCTAAACTCTTTTTGGCACCATTTTGGCTGATACAGCACTTGTTTCCTCTGCCATTTCACTTGACCAAGAGAAATTACAGGAGAAATTCTCTTCCACCGGACCTGACAACTCAGCAAAAATGATCGCTTCACCTAAATCTTCCATCTCTCAACTTGACAATATGGGTGATAGGATTTTAATTCCTGAAAGACACCTCTTCTCTAAAGACGTTGTTCAATTCCTACAAGAGATCATGAAACCCACTACTAGAAAATCTTACATGGTTAAATGGAAATGTTCCTGCTGTATTGCAATATTTCTGAAAAACTACTTAATTCAAGTTTGGCCTAGTTTTCTACAAAAGCTCACCTATTAGCTATCAATGCTTGCCTCCCACTTAGCCCTGCACTTATGGCAAGGGGCAGAGGTCAAGCTTTGCCTCAGGTGAATTTTGCATCTTAACTCACCTAGGAAACTCATCTCTTCCCCTTGGGACTTTAATTTTGTACCAGAAATGCTTACAGTTTCTTCTCTTTGTACCAGCATCTTCTGCTTCTCTAAAATTTTGCACTGCGAAAACTATCCTACTCTTGGCTCTCATTTCTGCTAGGAGAGTTTCTCATGGTCATTCTCCCTTTTCTTATTTTTCACAAGGACAGTATGACTTTCTGGACTAATTCCTCAATAAAGCTATTAATCTTCCCACCTTCTTTTCCAATCCACAAAACAAGGGGGAACAGATCTTATATTCTATGGACATTCACAGCCTGCTCATATTTTATCTGGACAAAAATAAATATTTCAGTAAACTGACCAGCTTTTTGTATTATTCATGAGCCCTAAACTGGGCCAGCCAGTCTCCGAAAAAAAAAAAAAAAAACAATTGCGGCTTGGATTTCTAAGGCTATCTCTTTCTGTTACTCGCAATATGGTAAGATCTTGCCTTCCTGCCCTGAAGCACATTTCATTAGGGCAGTTGCTTCCCTGGGGGCATTTCACAAAGGAATATACTCCAGGTTTGTTTTAGAGGCTGCCAATTGTTCTTCTGTACACACCTTAACCAAGCACTACAAAACTGATGCTTTGTCCAGGTCAATCTTTGCTCATTTTTTCCTGTCCAGGCTGCTGGACAACTCTTCTGCTCAGTAGACAACCACCTTTCTTTCCTCTTTCAGCCCTGTGAATCACCCGTATATCAAGAATGTTGCACCAGTTTCAGTCAGTACATAGTACAGTTGTGTAAGAACTTGCCATAACTGTGCAGATGTGCTACTGATGACTATTTCAGTATTCCACTCACCTTCTATCACCTCTTCTCTAACTCATTTTATCCTCATATTCTTCTCCCCTTTGGTTTATAACATCTGTTCTGTTAATTAGAAATTGGGGAGTTTTCTTAGCTGCTTGAGTACACCTCTCCAGTCTCCTCTCTCAGTAGTCTTCAAGCCACTGGCTTACAGATAGTCTGAGGATCCATGTTGTACATCCATGTACCACAATGCATACGAGCTGAGACCATGCGTTGGGAAGGTAAAGCTTTGGTACCCTGGCTAGACATCAGTGGTTACAACTCCATATGTCAGGAGTACTGCAACAGTGATCAGTAGGACATCTACTGTTTTGGTAAGTTCTTACACAACTGTACTTTCATAAGAAGCCTCATACTCAGTCAGCCTTTATTTTTTCATTCACCCTCTATTTATTGCAGTTTTATCAGTTCATCTGAATAGTTATTTAAAGCTATTATTTTTTTAGTCTTTTGTTATTTGACTTCATGTACTCCTTCAGTGTTTTGCTTATTTTAAATACCTCTGAGTGGATTTGATGGATTGTCCTCTGAATTACTGGTAGGCATTTCTTGTACCAAATCTGAAACTTGAACTGCTTTTTACTGAAGAGCTGTAAGATTCTTCCTAAAGTTTTCTTTCTTTCTTTTCCTTTATTTTTTATTTCATGCTCACTTTCCAAATTCCTTCTTTGCTGGCATCCAGGCTGTATAATTACTAGCCAGTAACTGACTTTTACCCCAACCTGACAAAGTGCATTTTTTCTGAGTTTCGATTTTCCCACTAGGAGAGCTCTAATCAACCTGCTGATCATCTTGCAGCCATTGCTTTTGCAGAAAGGTTGAGAACTATTAACTCTTTGTAACTGGACTATAAACTCCTACCCTGCTATTAGAAAATAGGGAACCACTGCACCAGTCTAGAGGCATTGTCATAGCCTTCAACCTAGAAGGTGTGTTCAGAATGACATCTCCAATAAAGTCCAGTGCCTTCAGCATTTCTGAATGGATATCATACACTCCTACAGCAGTGTAACAGAGGAATTGCTTCATGAACATAGTGACCACATCTTCTAAATGGACCCAGTTCCACCACCTTCCTCTGATGCTGCCTTCTCAGAGGGAGGGATGCCTACTGGATACAGAATTCATCAGATTGTTCCTTCCACTTAAAAACGGTCACCAATTAAGGACAATATTTCTCCATCCATGATGAGCACAACATTATGTCTCCTTTCCTAAGTCACTGGATAGTCTTCCAGTAACTCTTTAAGATCATCCAAAAGTAATTTTACATGGCCTTCTTAAGCACCTCCTACACTTGAGACTTTGCTTCAGTGACTCACAGAGCTGCTGCTTTCCTGGCTTATAAGTATATATCAGCCATATTCAAGGACCACACTGCTGGTATTACAAGGAAAGCCAGTTTTTCTATTCTGATTGATTCCCTTACTGTAGGTACTCACCAAGTCCAAGATGTACCTTCAAGATAAGTGCCAGTCCAGTTATGGCGACAGCTTCTTGCTGCTGCTGGTGCAACTACTGAGGCCTTAAACAGGGGTAATACACAATCTATATAGCTGAACCTCACAGAAATATGGGGAAGCTCATCTGCCACAGAAGCCTCAGCTTTGAGCTCTCAGAACACCTTCACTGCACACCGGGCTTCCCAGGTCTGTCCAGCTGCTGGCACACATCTGAACCAACTAACCATCAAATTATGAGCAGATGACAGATTAACATCTTTCTAGAATAGACTATTCAGAATGTGTGACCTCAGGTCTGATGACCTGACTACAGAGTTAATCAAGGGGGTTGGAGAGTGGCCTAATGATTAAGGTGTTGCTTTACAAACACAAGGTGCAGGGTTTGAGACTCACAATGGATAACTGCCTAGGCTTAAAATGGCTCACAAGGGCAGTTAGCTTAGTACTAATCTATGAACCTATGAATGTCCTTTGCTGAAGGTGCTGTGGCATCAAATAAACTTACAAGGCTCTAAATAAGACAATAGTTTTGGACAATCCAGGACTAGCTCAGAAGTCCAACAACAGTGAGCCACTCAGTCCATGTATCTGCATAATTTTCTATACGAGCAATGAATTTTCCCAGTAGAATTACAAATTACAAAAGTGGTACTCTACTGAGAACTGCACTCCTGGTCCCTAAGAAGGCTGAATACACAAAACAGTTGCTGTGCTCACACACACAGGTAACATAGTCTTCCTTTGTTCAGTTTAGAATCTTGGAGTTGTACTGAGGTGACCTTTACATTTACTACCACAAGCTCTAACTGAATAACACCCATATGGGAAACTGAGTACCCCAGCAATAACTTGGGGTCTCTACTGAAGGCCAGCCCTTCAGCACAAGAGAGTCCATCCCAGTCCAAGATGTCTGGTTTAAGAACTAATGCTATATGTGAAGGCAAGACTACTAAAGCTACCTGGCACTTTTTGACCAGCTAGATTTAGTGCAGCATAAAGGAGTTCTTTACCATCTCCTTCTATAGGAGAACCCATCACCTTGTATGGTGCCCCACCTGGTATCACATCTTGTACATACATCTTACATATATATTTATATAAAATGTATATTACTTATTGTTTCTGTAAATCCCTATGATTTATTTACTTCTTAATATCTGCATACTTTATTTATATATATTGTGAATTACTCACATTGTCAAACTTCCGTAAAAAATTCTTTCTGAAAATGTTCTTTGGACTAACCCACCTATCTAGTAAACACATGCAACAATAAAGAAATACTTAAATAATTGCTGTGTAAATAAACTTAAATAAAACTTCCTGCATATGCTCATAAGGTCCACACAGCAATGAGATAAAAACAGTAAATCTCAAAGGCAAGTTTCTATTGGCATGGTCCAGCCCTTTATAATCCATGCTGTTTCCACCTCCCTGCCTGCCACTTAAATGGCATTAAACATAGCACAATTCTTCTTGCAGGTGGTGAGCCCACCGGGTGGCCATATGCAGCTTTGTGGAGATGAGACTGGTGTGGCTAGGTGATCACCCAGCCACCAAGTGCTTAATACTGACCACCAACGTCAGGCTAGACTCATGTGTGTGGAATGGTATTCAGATTTTTTAAAGTGAATTATCGGGGGTGAGTGTAGGGGGTTCTGGATCATGTTTTATCTGACCTTTCCTCTCAGGACTGACCCTACAAGGAACATAAAGCTCCAGATAATACACATGTAAGAATAGTAGTAGAAAATAAACTTCATCATGTTAAGGCCATGACCGTAGGAGGGAATATTAGTTGTTTTTACAGATATGCTTTGTTTTTAAGTGTAATGTCATGGCTAAAGATGAATACAGAGGGTCTATGGCTTAAACTTTAAGGAGACAATTATATACTCATGATGGTATCCTTTGCTGATACCAAAGACAGCTTTATCCTAAGACATGTTTATAACTACAGTACAGGATGAATTTGTAGATTGGGCATGTAAACAGTTGAAACTTTAAAAGCAATGGCAGCAGGAAAAATAAAACATTTTCCTTCAGAGGGGGTAGAGTCATGTTATTCTGGGAGAAGCAAATCAAAAACAGTACTGTAGTGTCTTTGCTTGTGTTAAACACTAGCAGATTACAGGCAATAGTCTTGGATTTTAGATTCAAGACATTCATGTTTTTTGCTGATTTTCTTTTTCTTAGAGGAGAGTTTAGTGGTACGTAACAAACCTTTTATATTTAGATAACTAATAAAACTACAGGCTAATCCTGACCCACTGAAACATGTCCAAACAAAACTAGCTCTTCAAGAATGTTTCTCAGTACTGCAGATTTTGCCCAGTGGACTGTAAACAAACTAGAAAGGGACTTAAGTTATAGTAAAGGTAAACAATAGGGAGAGAAATGCTAGTTTAATCCCTCTTCCCACAATTTGGACTAAAAATTATACACGTTACTGCTCAGAGCATTCCAAATATATCTTATCCATTGCTTTACACTTAGGTACCCACCAAGAATAATATGTTTCACTGAATTTGTGAAAACACGAGTGGCATGAGCTATAAAATCATTGCCCTAATAAATTTTGCTATAATTTATGTTTAACATATCAGAAATTTATTATAATTTGTATTTAATAAGGCAAACGTTGATGCAGTAAAAAAAGATCAACAAACATGCTTAACTGAGTTTCTGTGAATAAACTCATCTTTGTGGTTATACCCAATGGTGTGGTTTTGTCTTCAGCTTTGTAAATTGTTTAACTTGTCAAGTGAATATCAGAGAAACCTAAAATGTTTACAGTTTTTTTAAATGTTTTAATTCTGTCACTAGACTGTAACTTTATCGCATAAAAGAGAGAGAACCATTCAAAACTTGTATTGTATGGTAACTAAATGATAGCTTAAATTAAAAAAGAAGACTATGGTTAATGAGCATGCATTCACTTAAACATTATCGAAGATACATTGGTTGAAATATATATTAATTTCAAGACACTAAATCAGAACTTCGCTAATTAAAAAAAACTTAAATGATGAACACAATTCTGAATAAACCATTTTCAATCTGATATAGAAGACATGACTTGAAAATACAAGAAAATCTTTTTTAGGGCTCATTTTCTGAAGATTAGTGTAACTGAATCAAAGACCAATGATACTAAACCTGTGTTTGATCTTATATGGTTATAATTTGTCAAATGAGAAAGTAGCAACAGAGAAGTATGTTATTTTAAAACATCAGCCTTATTTTTTGCACCTTTCAGGCAAAAACAAGAAAAAGAGGCAATATAAATGGTATAAGGATATGCACTAAATAATTATAAAAAAACTGCAAGTAAAACCCTGCCAAGCTAGAATTTTCACTGTGTGATACCTTAAACTACCTGCAATGGATGCCCATGGGGTATACACAAATTACCCTTTATGGACATCAAGTGTTTCTGTAGGCATAAAGACTTAAAAAGTAAGGGAATTCAGAAACCATGTCCTTAAGGGGCCATTTGCATATATCCCAAGGGCCTCCATTACCAGAGGTTTAAGGTATCACACAGTTAAAAGTCTAGTTTGGCTGGGTTTTTGTGCAATTTTTACTTAATGGTTTGTGTGACCTTTCTACCTTTAATATAAATACTATAAATGAGTTCATTTTAATGGACAATTTCAGGTCAATAAAGCCAAATCCCACTAGCTGTGGATATGCATATTTCGGCCTTGTTATGACCTCATCAGCACAGCACTACTGCTTGTTGTTTGGGATATTTTTGCAGTGACCATTAAAACGATAAAACAAGTCATGGGCATTCAGAATTGCCATTGAGCTGAAACACCTGATGTTCATAATGTTAATTTGCATATATCCCATGTGCCTCTATTATTATATTGGGTACAAACGACTAGGCGTATAAAGACCTTTGGATCAATACTCCAGTAACCACCTATGAATATATTGTCTTCAGTGATGTATACAGGCTCCTTCTGTCTGTCTGCCTGTGTTTGTGTAATCGATTCAGCAAGAACCTCAGGCTTTTCCTTGCTCATTCAGTAATTTAATGGGAAAGAGAATTTTACAGTTCTTGACTGCTTGCTTAATGATTATGACAAAAATTATTTGCACCACATACCTGCAGCCGGAACCAGTCCATCCTCAGTCCTTGAAAGTCAAAAGAATCTCCATTCTCAACTGTCAGAATCACACCAGAAAAAGAAAATACATTTTTGTGAGGTTTCATACTCAGAAAATTACAATTTTAGTGATCAGTGATATAATAGTAATGCAAACCTCCTGGATATTAAATGCAATATATCCACTGTATCCAGTTAAACTTAAAAAAATGGCCAACAAGTAATGATCTACAAACAGCCAAAATAATACAAGCAGATTTCAGATAATTCTATTAATTGAAACTGCACGACCTTCATAGTCTTGTAGTTAGTTATGACAAGCAGATGTGATGGAAGATTCCCATTCCTCATTATGTAATGATTTTTCAAGCTTTATATTACATAGGCTGTATCAGAACCTGCTGCATATTTACCCTTTCAGGGTCTTAGAAGCTTCAAAAGGACACACTTAAAGAATAGATAATGCATTATCTGTAACATATGTACTCCCCAAAGTAAATACTGTACAAAATGGGAATAATTTATTTTGTTAATGCTCCTACACTCATGAAGTCTTATAGCCAGTAACAGCAAAAAAAAAAAAAAAGTCAATGGGTTGTCGTACAAATGAACAACTTTATACCTTCACATTTATATAAATGTGTCTACTACCTTGGAAATCTCACAAATATGTATACATCCACACCCATTTATAAGCTTAATACGTTTTTGAGACCTGGATGTCAACAAAATTACCTTGCGAGCATAATGAAGTTAGTCATGATTAGAGCGATCTGATCATAATCCTTTGTAAAGAACAAAAAATGTCAGAGAGCAGTGAACCAATTAGTGCTGTCATACAGACGGTATCCAGAAGTTAAGTGTACCTCTCATGGACTTAGAGCTTTAAAATATGTGGAAGACTTCAGTTTGTATTTTTTGTGTGGCACTATGAAGTATTTTACAGCTTTGAAAGCTATTTGGCTTTTCATTTCTGTTCTGCAGTAGCTACTGTGAATGCATTAACAGAAGACTAGACCATAACAGCTCTGAAACCCATGCAAAATAAACCTCTTCTGCACTTCTTTGATGTAAGACAGGTGCATAATAAAGTTGATTTTTCCCCAGTTTTGTAGAGGAGGGCGAAGGCATGCCCGAAGTCAGGAAGAGAGGAGGAAGGTTAGGAGTGTAGCAGTGAGGGTAGGAACTTTGAATGTTGGCAGTATGACTGGTATAGGAACAAAGCTAGCTGATATGATGGAGAGAATGAAGGTTGATATATTGTGCATGCAAGAGACCAGCTGGAAGGGAAGTAAGGCCAGGTGTTTAGGAAACGGGTTCAAATTGTTCTATTATGGTGTGGATGGCAGGAGAAATGGGGTAGGGGTTATACTAAAGGAACAATATGCCAAGAGTGTTTTAGACATGAAGAGAGTGTCTGACAGAGTGATATTTATGAAGCTCGAAACTGATGGTGTAATAATGAATGTTGTTAGTGCATATGCTCCACAAGTTGGGTGTGCGATGGATGAGAAAGAGAAATTTTGGAGTGAGTTGAATGAAGTTGTGGTGAGTGTACCCAAGGGTGAGAGACTAGTGATTGGAGCGGACTTTAATGGGCATGTTATTGAAGTGAACAGAGGGGATGAGGAAGTGATGGGTAGGTATGGTGTTAAGGAGAGGAATGCAGAAGGTCAGATGATTGTGGATTTTGCAAAAAGGATGGACATGGCTGTGGTGAATGGTACTTTAAGAAGAGGGAGGAGCATAGGGTGATGTACAAGAGTGGAGGAAGATGCACACAGGTGGATTATATCCTATGTAGGAAGGCCAGTCTGAAGGAGATTGTAGACTGTAAAGTGGTGGCAGGGGAAAGTGTAGTTAAGCAGCATAGAATGGTGGTCTGTAGGATGACGTTGGTGATCAAGAAGAGGAGGAGGAGTGTAAAAGCAGTGCCAAAGATTAAATGGTGGAAGTTAAAAAAGGGTGATTGTGAAGTGGAGTTTAGGGAAGAGTTAAGACAGGCACTGGGAGGCAGTGGAGAGTTACTGAATAGCTGGGTAACTAGAGCAGAACTAGTAAGGGAGACTGCTAGAAAGGTGCTTGGTGTGACATCTGGACAGAGGAAGGAGGACAAGGAGACCTGGTGGTGGAATGAGGAAGTACAGGAGAGTATACAGAGGAAGAGGCTGGCAAAGAAGTGGGATTGTCAAAGAGATGAAGAAAGTAGACATGAATATAAGGATATGAGGCGCACGGCAAAGAGATAGGTGGCGAAAGCTAAGGATAAGGGATATGGAGAGTTGTATTTGAGATTGTACACTAAAGAGGGAGAAAAGGACCTGTACCGATTGGCTAGACAGAGGGACAGAGCTGGGAAAGATGTGCAGCAAGTAAGGGTGATAAAGGATAGTGAGGGAAAGGTACTCACAAGAGAGGAGAGTGTGTTGAGTAGATGGAAAGAGTATTTTGAGAGGCTGATGAATGAAGAGAATGAGCGAGAGAGAAGGTTGGATGATGTGGGGATAGTGAATCAGGAAGTGAAACAGATTAGCAAGGAGGAAGTAAGGGCAGCTATGAAGAGGATGAAGAATGGAAAGGCTGTTGGCCCAGATGACATCCCAATGGAAGCATGGAGGTGCTTAGGAGAAATGGCAGTGGAATTTTTAACTAGATTGTTGAATGAAATTTTGGAAAGTCAGAGGATGCCTGAGGAGTGGAGAAAAAGTGTTTTTGGTACCCATCTTTAAGAATAAGGGTGATGTGCAGAGCTGCAGTAACTACAGAGGGATAAAACTGATCAGTCACAGCATGAAGTTATGGGAGAGAGTAGTAGAAGCTAGGTTAAAAAGTGAGGTGATGATTAGTGATCAGCAGTATGGTTTCATGCCAGGAAAGAGCACTACAGATGAGATGTTTGCTCTGAGAGTGTTATTGGAGAAATACAGAGAAGGTCAGAAGGAGTTGCATTGTGTCTTTGTAGACTTGGAGAAAGCATATGACAGGGTGCCTAGAGAAGAGTTGTGGTATTGTATGAGGAAGTCGGGAGTGGCAGAGAAGTATGTAAGAGTGGTACGGAATATGTACGAGGGTAGTGTGACAGTGGTGAGGACTGCAGTGGGAGTGACAGATCCATTTAAGGTGGAGGTGGGATTACATCAAGGATCAGCTCTGAGTCCTTTCTTATTTGCAGTGGTGATGGACAGGTTGACAGATGAGATCAGACAGGAGGCCCCGAGGACTATGATGTTTGCAGATGACATTGTGATCTGTAGTGAGAGTAGGAATCAGGTTGAGGAGACTCTGGAGAGGTGGAGATATGCTCTAGAGAGCAGAGGAATGAAGGTCAGCAGGGCTAAGACAGAATATATGTGTGTAAATGAGAGGGAGGGTAGAGGAATGGTGAGGATGCAGGGAGTAGAGTTGGTAAAGGTGGATGAGTTTAAGTACTTGGGATCAACAGTTCAGAGTAATGGTGAATGTGGAAGAGAGGTGAAGAAGAGAGTGCAGGCAGGGTGGAATGGGTAGAGAAGAGTGTCAGGAGCGAGTTGTGACAGATGGGTACCAGTAAGAGTGAAAGGGAAGGTCTACAAGAGGGTTGTGAGACCAGCTATGTTATATGGATTGGAGACAGTGGCACTGACAAAAAGGCAGGAGTCAGAGCTGGATGTGGCAGAGTTAAAGATGTTAAGATTTGCACTCGGTGTGACTAGGATGGATAGGATTAGGAATCAGTATATTAGAGGGTCAGCTCACGTTGGACAGTTTGGAGACAAAGCAAGAGAGAGATGAGATTGCGTTGGCTTGGACATGTGCTGAGGAGGGATGATGGGTATATTGGGAAAAAGATGCTAAGGATGGAGCTGCCAGGTAAGAGGAAAAGAGGAAGGCCTAAGATAAGGTTTATGGACGTGGTGAGAGAGGACATGCAGGCAGTTGGTGTGACAGAGCAAGATGCAGAGGATAGGAAGAAATGGAAAGAGATGATCTGTTGTGGCGACCCCTAATGGGAAAAGCCGAAAGATGATGATGATTTGAAATATATTTAGTGCACTCCATGTATAATATTATAGACATAAATGCAAGGCTTTTTTTGGGCCAGTACATGCAGGTATGGCATACTGGCACTTCTGCTGCCCAGCCTTTTTCTTAAAAAAAAAAAGCCTTCTTAACACTGTGGTGTGTTTTCCTTTAAGAAGGACTGTGCATGTATCATACGCATGGATACATGCCACCCGCTATTAAAAAAAAGAGAGAGAAAAGAATGAGATTTCCGGGTTGGTGCCTTGTGGTTGAGTAACGTAGCTGTTCGTGGCTGCGCAGTTGCTTGCTTTCCCTTTCCCAAATTGCCGTTCATGGTTATTCGAGAGAAAAATAAGTAAAAACTGAAAATACACCAGGAAAAATAAATATGCTGCTGTATTGTCTTCTGTTACAAATTGCAGGCACATAGATAAGACATTTTGGTAAAATACAGTGCATGTAAAGAAAGTAGAGAGAGCTTCAGTTCCCTCTTGCCATTCTGTGCAGGCTTTACAACACTGTTAAAGCATTTGACGTGGATCAGTCTTGTCTCTATGTATTACCATCTGCAGAGGTTTGCCATTATATAAGTGCTCTGCCTCAAGGTTCATTTGCAATGCTAAACTGACAGCTGTAATATACTGCTAACTAATTCTTGTGCGCTGCCCAAACTAAACTATAACTATACAGCCAATGAGGAACACTGTTAGCAATAAGGTCATTTCTGATTAGTAAATTTCATGACTTAGAGGTTACTGCAGGCTTAGGGTCAACATCTGAAAGCACATGCACACAGCTGGGGTTTACAGCTACTATTAAGCTAACATCTGATACAGTACTGCAAAGCCCTGTGGGTATACCGTATTATCCTGCTGGTATCTGATGTGTAACCATGCATTCTTGGGGTTTACCACCACCATCATAAAGCTGACACCCAATTCATCACAGCCTGGTCTAGGGGTTTACAAATAGTACTTCGATGGAACATGACCTAAAACCATACTAGGTCTAAGGTTTAACTCAAGCCGTTCAGCTGACATCTGATAAATCACTGCTCAGGTGCTGGGGTTTAGAGCTTCTGTCAGGTCATCTGAACAGCTGCCTGCACAAACAATTTCTTTATGGATGCAACAATTTAACAGTGCATTCATGAGGATTTCATGTAAAATAAAATGTATCTGAAGGGCTGTACCTTCCCTTAGCTCTTGTCAGATTCAGTTTTGCATGCTTGTATTTTCCGCATCATCTCATGTCATCACATTCCTTACAAATTCCCTTCTGTGTACAGCAGGACTCTCTATGTACCTACTCTACCACTATCACACCTTTAGAAAAAGTACAACTATAGAAGCACTGCAGTCCAGGTATGTGTTGCTCAAGCAGCAGCACAAGATCTGAATTTTTTGCACACCTGTTTTACAATTTACAGTGGACCAACATAGGCCACAGAGACACAGAGTACACACCATCAGTGTGATCTTTGAGAAATAAGAGTCAAAACAGAAACTGAACTCAGAACAAACAGAATGTGAGGAAAATAAAAGTGCAAGGAATAAGTGTCAAAATTACATATAAACATGTGACTATCTAATATAGCTTGTACCAAAGAATTAGTGGAGTAGAGCCTGACATGTGTGGAAGTTAACAAAGCTAGTAAACAGAAAGTGTCTGCAGCAACCAATGAACAGATAAATGATAAAATCATCATTCTAGAAGATGCAGTTTTTAAAAATGAGTCCATCAGCCATTATTTATTTATTTTTTTATACATGTTTTCCTCTGTATTTCTTTTTTCTTTTATTACTCCTTGTCCAACTTAGCACAATTGGGGACATATGCATTCACTAATAAGTAATATTAAGTGATTAAAAACACCATCAGGGCTTTCAGCACCTCTGCTGTCCTCTTTCTTTAAAAAAAAAATTTTTCTTTTTTAAGAATGCCCTTTGCATCGGGACACAGAAGACCTTCTGCTTCGGTTCATTGTGCGACCAATCATTTACATCTTCCTGGTCCGTGTCCGTGGAATTTGAATTCTTGAAGATGTTTGGACTGTGGACCATGACCAGACAAGTGAGTGGTAGGTCTGCGTGTGTGTGTGCTTTTTTGCAAGAAATAGGTTTTGTGTGTGTGTGTGTGTGTGTGTATACGAAGTAGGTAGGTCCGTTGTGTTTGCGTGTGTGTGAGTGAAATGTCCAGATTTTCACAGAATGTCAAGATTTTAGTCTTACATCCGTGGTCTGTTTCTCATAAAACTGTGTTTTTCTGGCAATCCCTAGCAAATCATTAAGGATTAAGACAGCAAATAATGGCAGACGTTTGAGCTTTAGACTTCATATCCTTCCGAAAGTTCATACTAATGTAAACACTTTTTGTTCTATCAACATTCTAAGTTTGAAAGAGCTATATTTAAAAGGTGTTCCTATTTTTGGACCCCCCCCACACACATTATGTGCGCCTTTGTCCAGATTTCTTGTTCTAAAAGGTTGAGAGGTATGGGGGAGGAACTAAGTGGGAGGTAGGGGTGAATGTGTGTATAATACCTCTTAACTCTACAGATTTTCACAGAATATACAGATTTTTTCTTTATATTTTTGGTCTGTTCCTCATAAAAATTGTCTTTTTATTTTTTTTTTTTTGAGAAATCACCGGGATGATCTAAGGATTAAAGTTACTAATGGCATGCATTTGAGTTTAGTTTCAGACTTCATATCTTTCAGAAAATGCATTCTAACACAAATCCTGCTATTCTAGCAACTTTCTGAATTTATAAGAGCAATATTTAAAATGTGTCCCTAGTTTTGGGACTTTGTCCCACACATTATGATAGGCTTTGCCCAGACATCTTCTGCTAAGAGATTGAGAGGTATGGTGTGTGTTTATATGTAAGAGAAAGGTAGCATACCCCTCAACTGCCCAGGTTTTTACAGAATGTTCAAATTTTTGCCTCATATTTTTTGTCCTCATAAAAAGATTGAAGTTGCTAAATAATGGCAGATAGTTGAGGTTTAGACTTCATATTCTTTAGAAAAATGCATACTAACACAAATCCTGTTATTCTAGCAATTTTCTAAGTTCACAACAGAACTATTTATAATCTGTTCCTATTTATTTTAGACTTTGTCCAGATTTATTGCATTAAAAGGTTGAGGTTTGTGTGAGACAGTGAAATGCCCTAGTTAGGGTTAGCAGGTGGTTAGTAATTTGCTTAGGCTCAAGCTCTGTATCTTAGGTACAGGAAACAAGAGCCTGAATCCTCTACCCAAAATATGCAAATGTTTTGTTTAGCAAATTGCATCACTGTTGTGTGTTTAGAGTTTTAAAACAGTGCCTAGTAGAACAGCAGGTAGCATACTTTTGTTTTGATGCAGAAGGCTGTGGGTTCTATTCCCTCAGCATGTAGATGGATTGCTGATAGTGTGCTGGATTTTAAGAGGGTGGGGTGCTGCAGTCCCGAGTATGTCCTCCTTTGGATAAGATGCCTAGTAACCATAAACCTGTTTTAGTTTGCCATCCATTCTCTATTGCAATATTACCAGCTTATCATTTTAATGAAACATAGGCAATTTATTTTTCATGGGCAGTAGGCAGTGAATTTGTAGATGAAATACTTAAAGTTGTTTTGCTATCAGCACCCTTTTTTCATTAGTTACAGTTAGATTTCTTTAATGTGGAATTATTCGGATGACTTTTACTTCTGCAGAGACTGTGCATATTGACTGATATTGGTGGGTTGTAATGACAGAAGTTTGAGTGGCCTTTTATGGTTGAAATGTTCTGAATTTAACAGTTTGGCATTAATGGTTCATATGTTTTGTTTCTTTGCTTACTGGCTATAAATTTAAAACACGCTCTAACAAGTGGTGTTGTATTATACAAGGTATATAATTTAATTATTATATATTATAATTTAATGCAGTCAGGAAGGTGAATCAAAGAAATTTTGCATGATCCTTAAAATGTGTGCAAGAGGTCTTTGATTTGAAAACAGCCCAAAGGTAAACTTAATCTGCCACTGGCCAGATGCATTTTCTTTGAATGTGGGTTTCAATGCTGTTTCAATGAATGTGAGTTTCAAAGTCACAGACGTTTTAATGCTAAATCTGTTTTCATTGTGAGACTGTATTGCCCTGTTTAGCAAATGTCTATCAGTGTTTGTGGTGGAAAATTTGAAATAAAAGTTTTAAATTAAATCCAAATATCTGTAATCATTGTAGAAGTCAAGTAGAACGCAGTATGCACACTGAGAGTTTTGAACAGTGTATATGGCAACTGTGGAGATATAGCCAAATAATGGGACACTGGAATGGCTGCGTGGGGGTTGCTGAGGGGGACTGACCAAAATGCAACATATGCATACCACCTGTTTGTTTACAGAAAAGGCACTGCATAAAAGAGCTGCCTTTTAACCCCCTTCCATCTAGGCATCATAAGGTTGGGCAAGGGTGTTTAATAGAAATTATGACTTTCTCCTGAATTACCTCTTCTTGCCACAATTCCCCTACTAATTAGACCAGACAACTTTTGATTTTATTCTGTGTGTCTAAGACTTTTACCATATGTTCAGCATGATGTGTCATGAAGAAATGGTAAAGCTGTAACCCTGCACATAGTGTCCAGAAACTTAGCATGGATTGTAGCCTTCTCTTTGGAATATTTAAAAAGGGAATCTGCACTAAAGCATCATCTAGATACTTGTTGTCTATTAAACTTTAAAAATGATTACATAATTTAACAAATGGTATGGAGAATGATATGCTTATATCCCTTTCTGTTTATGTCAGTCCCTTTGCTGCATGTCTTTCAAAGGCATATTTAAACAGAATCAGTAATTTTTCATTGCCAAATATGTGTTTTCAATGTCAAAGAAAGTCTGCATATCATTATGTTTCAAGAAGGGTTAAGCATATTTCTTTTCTCTTTTTCCTTCTGCATTAGTGACATACTGTTATGCACAGCTGAAACAGAAAACAATTTCCCCAAATTAAATTAGGAACATGACACCTCTGTGAAAGTAATTTCTGTGATTCCCAAATTTCGAAAATGTGTTGCTGAGAACCTATATTGAAGGCAACCAACATGGTCGTTTCCCCACTTTTGTGCAAGAATGGCTTGGACATGGGTCTATGTCAAAGCATCAAATTTTTTATTCCTCAAACTGCTATTCATCGAGACCAAAGGATTGAACATTTCATTTAGCTAATGCTAATTTCTCTAAGTTTCACATCATCGAATTGTCATAGTTGGCTAACATTGCAGATGTTGCTGAATGAGATGTTCTCTCCTGTGGTCTCAATGAATAGCAGTTTGGGGAAGAGAACATTCAATGCTTTGACATAGACCCCTTGCATCCTGCAAAAATGCTTATAAATGCTTTGCTTTAAGTTTGCTAAATGTTATTCCAAGGAAAATCACTTCATAGATTTGGGACTTGCTATAATTACATTTTGATTACATCTACACCATAGAAATGCATAACAAACATTCAAATTTTGGATGTTTGAGTTTTATGTATGAAGTGTTACAAGATTATGGCCTATGTTTGACTCTACTAACATTCAATAGATGGCTTGTATGAGCTGAGTAACTCAGGGTTTATGTAGCACCAAAAACAGGAAAGTGTTTACTCTGTTTATATTAATCAGGATAAAACTCATGGTACTGGATTAAAATATCTCATAGAATACATGGGCTGATATTTGTTTTTCTGTTTTTTTCTTAAATATGTTTATTACATTTTCAACAGTCTACAGGCACTGATTTTCAAAAAAGGCATTCTAGTACATTTTTTTTGGTAACTACAATAATTAAAATTACTTGCATTATTTACAAGGCTTATCTGAAATAAGAATACAATTTGAATACAGAATTCTAGAGAAATAATATATTTGCTTTCTCCTCACATTCATTTAAAATAGAAACATTTGTCAGACTTAGAGATATAAATCATTTGAACATAAAAATCAATTTAAGTATTTCAAACAGATGGTATATTATTTAATAAATAAAAGTCTGTTAATGAAAGGTTTCTTTGTAAGTGGCTTTGGGGACTGTCACAGTTTCTTGATAGAAGTCTCATTATCTATTACTTTCTATAAAACTGATAAATATTTTTGAAACTGTGGAGGAGTAGTTTTCTGCCATCTTTTGGTTATGATTTTTCTCACCATTAGTAGAATTGCCCAGAAAAGATAGCACTGGTCATTTTTTCTAGGAAAAATCAGTATAATATTGTATAAAATTACATTTTCATTTAGGGAAAATTTTCAATCCATAAGGTTTGAAGAAAATCAGTTACTGATTTCCAGTGAATAGATAAAGAAAAGCTCTCATAACACAAATATAACCTGGGTGCATTTCCAGCAAAGACTATTGTTATTTTTAGTAAATTTTGCTATTTTGTCAGACGTCAGAAAGATCAATATAAGCATTTCCAAGTAAAGATAGTATAAAATGGGACCAAAGAATATTTTGTTATTACCTGAAAACAAGGAAACTTCCTCCATTGATATAAAATTCAAGACTTAGTTATCTAAATTATTATTGCAGAGAAAAATAATTCTACATAAATTAGAGATTACATTCTTAGGATTAAAATAACTATACAATTTCAAACAAAGGTACTAATTTAGGTGGATCATTAGTTTTATCATTGGTTTGTGAAAGAGGAAGTAACTTGTTTTAAGCATAATCTCTAATAATTTGTAAAACTACCCAGTTTTGGGGATCTAAATTGAATTCTACTAATAATTTATTTCTTGATTTAATTTTTGTTTGGTTTGGGCAATTATACTAAGCTAACAAGTTCTTGCTTTTCCAATGAGGTAATTTCTGAAAGAGAGACATATTGGCAAATCATTTAATAACTGTTAAAAGAGTTAAAGTTTCAAACCACAGTTTCATATCTGGAAACCAAAAATATTATCAAATATAACAAACCACATTGCCGAAAATAGTGGATTTGAAATTTTAAAGTGAAATTAATATATTTTTTATTGTGTGGGAGAGAAAATATTAACTGAATATAGTTACATAAGTAGAATTGCATTAAGTTGTTTATAATTTCCATGACTGATTTATTACTTTTCATTTTACTAATATTGAAGAGACAGAGATATATGTAATAATTTCTAATTTGATAGGTAAGAAATATTCGACAAATTATTTCCTAAAAAGTACTGCCTTTTGGTAGATTTCTAAATTAGCAAAATGAATGCCCCCTTGGTTCCATAGACTGGTTTGTTGAATGAAAGCTGCTCTAGGCTTATTGGAATACCAGTGTAACTTAAAAGTAAATCATTGTTTTTTTTTCTTGTATGAACCTCATTGGGAAGAAGTATGAAGGCTTATTTTTTATATAAAATCTTTATACATAAAATAGCTTTTATTAATGAGGCCTATCCCTGAAGGATATAATTAGTTTATTCCAATATGTCAAACGTGTAAAGTCTTGCAAAATTCTTTTATAATTGGCATCTCTACTTTTTTCAAAAGATTTTGTGAAGGATATTCCTAATATGGTCTGGAGCTATTTTCCAGTAAAATGACTTTTAAACATCTTTGCATTTTCTTTTTATTAATAATCATGTAGCTAGATTTCAAATTATTGAAATGAAGACCTTATAGTTTTTTCAAAACTTAATGATTGAGAACACTTCTTTTACAACATCCTCATAATTCAATACTGTTACCATCATATCATCTGTAAGAAAAAAAAAAATATTTTTTAATTTCAATTCAGATATTTTTATTTTTGGATTATTTTTTGATAAAAAATTCTAATATTTTAATAACTAGTACAAAAATAACGAGAATAAAGAGCAACCTTGCTTTGTTCCTCTTTTTTTACTGATTTTGAAGAGAATGAACCTAATTTAGCATATTCTCTCTCTCTCTCTCTCTCTCTGTTATGTATACATAGGTCTTGTACTATTGAGGGAAAGCTCAAATATCTGAAACCAAAACTACGGAGCACACTTTTGCAAAAGTGCTTTTCCACTAAAAAAGCACTTTTGCAAACGTCTGCAAAAAAACCCAAAAAACAGTAAACACATTTATTTAGGGGGGCAAGCCCCCTGCACCCCCTACTTTTATATTCCCACTACGAGACTGCAGTACAGTGGGGAAAAGGGAATATTCCCTTATTCCCACTGTACCATGACCTCAGCAACAGCCATGCTATCATTTTCATTTCCTTGAGCTCACTTTAGCAAAAGTGCATTTTTGGTGAAAATGCACTTTCGCTAAAGTGTGCTCGTTAGTTTTGGTTTCGGTTATTTGAACTTTTGCTCAATAGTACGAGACCCATATATATATATATATATATATATATATATATATATATATATATATATATATATATATATATATATAAGCTACCCTGAGAGTTGTTAAGAATAAATTATTTTAGTATGTTTGGCTTCCATTTCTGGAAACTGGCATACATTTATTAATGTTCAGATTCTATTGTTGGACTTTATAATCACCACTGAGGAGACCCTCATTATCTTCAAATATATAAATTATCTGAGGTATATGTATATTTCTTCCCATTGAATCACAGCTCCTTTATATCTACGTTTAAAATATATGTTTGGATTACATGTCTTCCTACCCAAATATATGATACGAGTTTCTATTCAACATTTATATGTTATATTGAGATATTTCAGTAAGCCCCCCCTTTTTTTACAATTGTTTAAACCATTAATATTTATAGATATCAAAAATTATTCTATTAGAATAAGGAATGAGATACTGCAAAAAAGTTGAAATGGATTTTGTAAGTAAACACGAGATATATTATTATGTATCTCTTTATGATATTGATGAAACTGAAGGACTTTTTCAAACAAGACAAAGTGCTTAGAATAAAAAAATATTTAAAGAATAACAAAACATAACTATAACAACAGTCATGGAATTACATGCATTTCTCATGTAAACGCAACCTATCCTGTTGACTTTCTCAAACAAACTGGAAAGGAAAGCTGAAAATATCAGAAATGCTAAACAGATATGATCAGAGGCCTGCAGTTAACAGTAAATTTCAACTCCGAGAATGAATTTTAAATATAGAACCCCAATGTTGTTATATAATATAGTTTATTATTTATTTTCTTTATCTTTTCTTTTCCTTCTCCTTTCTTCTCCCATCTCTTCCCTTCTGTCCACATATAATTCTGTATGTCTGTTCAAAACATAGCTTAACAACCCTGTATTGGTTTGTGATCGACTGTGCAGCATCTTGGTAGAAGACGTTTTTATTTGAATTTATATTTTATTTTTATCGCTGTTTTTCACTCTTTGTATTTAGGAATGGATAGCTTATAGACAAAAAGATTTACTTTGATTTATATTTTGTTGTTTAACTTCAGTTTTCAGAATTAGTTGTTAGAAAGGGATAGGTTTTAGACAGGCAAACTATAGCCATCCCAAGGGGCATAGTCAGCTATAAATTCATACAGACTGCAGATAGGACAATCCAGAGTATATTTAAACAATCCTTTCTTTGTTTGCGATTTATTGATATTTACTGATAAAACAGGTATGACTGCAAGTGACAGTGAGCAGAAGCTACTTAATGATCTAAAGAAATTCCAGCTTTTGTTTGACTTTCACAACTTGTACAGTCACAGCAACCACTTTACTGTACTTGATTTAATATTTAGTTGTATATTGTTTGCATGATTTTTCTCACATAAATTGATTTAAGTGATCCTTGAATTATGTTGTAACTGATTTTTGATTATTCTTTTAGAATTTTTCATTCATTTGAGCCGAATATGGATTCCTTAAAAGAGCATGCCATTAACGATTTGCTAAAGCACAAATATCTTATACATTGTAATAAATGCTATGTATTTGTAATGATAACACCAGATAACACTGGTTATCTGTGATCCTCATGTCTAACGTTGGATGATTTGTTTACCATTGTTAGTAATAAATCGAGATTTACTGATGACAATTGCACTTGAGCAATTGGCATGGCTTGGAGAATTGTTTTTACTTGTATTAATGACTGGACTGGTCAGATAAACAATGTTAGACAAAGAGCAAATAGAGTATATTTAAGAAAGTAAGTGTTTATTGTCTGTAAAGATTACTCAACCCCTATAAAACAAGATAATGCTACTGACAACTTTGGAATTCTGGATACAAGTATTCAGCAATCTGAGGATTCAGAGTGTATAGAAGGAAATAAACAAATAAAGAAAGGGAGAAGTTAACAACAAATAAGGAAGAACAAAAAAAAACAAACTGATAAATGTTTGCAGAGGAAGTTACTTTCATTTGCAGAGAAGATAATAAACATTAAATAGTGTTATGCTTGCCAGGAGAAAAAGGAGACAACATGAGGCAGGCCTTAGAACACCTTAATGTAAGGATGTATGGATCTGTTTTTATTCATGTCATTACAAATGATGTCATCTGCAAGGACTCTGTTAGTTCAGAACTTTCAGCACTAACAGATAGAATATCTTGCATGGGTATTATGAAAGCAGAGTCAGGTCAATGTGAAAGAAAGTTTTTTTGGGGTAAATAATACCTACATGAAAAAACACTACTTGTTTTACAAATGGAAATATGAAGCACATCTGGGCCTCAATGTGGGCACACATGTTCAGACAGGATGGTGCACACTTATCAAGATCAAGGAAGGGAATTTTTGAAGCAAATATTTTACAATATTTGACCAACACAGGGCAGGATTTTTGCCAGGTCAAAATTGTAACAGTTCAGAGCAGCATTTGATGCATCTTTGATAGCTGTTAATGTTAGGAGCATTAATAATATTTTTTTATTGGAAAAGTTGCTAATATCCCACACAATTGATGTTATTGTTTGTGAAACAGAGAACAATAACTGGACACCAGTTCTGTCAGGGTATAAATGTTTTTACTGTAACAGACATCCTAACAAAAAATCAGGTAGAGGTGTTATGATAGGGATTAAAGATCATGAGACCTATGATTATTACATGTTAAATGATAACATCAATGCTATGAATTGTGTAACTGTGATAATAAAGACAATCCTGGAGCATATTACAATTATTGGAGTGTAAAGACCACCAAAGTCAAGTGCTGATGCCCTAGAGGAATTCATACATTTCTTACATGAAACACAGGAGGGAAGAATAATAGTGGCTGGGGACTTACATTTCAGGAAACAGACTGGAATAATATTGATTTAACAACATTAATAAGGAATTATTCACAACGTATATTCAGGAAAAGCAATTGCTTCAAATTGTAAAACAGCCTACCAGGGAACATACTAGAAATTGTTTATGTTTAAAGAAATTACTGTTACTTCGTGTCCAGTTTTGCCAGCATTGATGTGCAGTGATCATGTGGTTATACAGGTTAATTTGTTGCTAGATAATTTTGCCAAACTGAAATCTAAACCAATGAACAGAAGATTAATTACAGATTCTATGCAAGCAAAACATTCACTATGTAAAACTAATTGGAGTGATGTGTTCAGTGGAAAAACGGTAGAAGAAATATGGAAAGTTTTGAAAGAGAAATTGTTTGAATGCAAAAAGTAAAAAAAAATGTTTAACATCTGGATGTAGACGCACAGTGCCAGGAGGATATATTTCCATAAGAAAAAGATGCTTGATTAAGGTGAGAGAAAATTTAAGAAATGGAAAACAGACTGAGCTGCAACTTTGAAAACTGAAACAAACAAGTTGGACAAACAAAGTAAGCATAGTGTGAGACAAGATAAAGAGAAATTTAGTGAACATTTTTGTAAAGATATTGAGCAAAATAGGAAAACATTTTAAAGATACATAAGATGTGAAAGGAGTAAAGAAGTACAAGTAGATAAACTGTATATAGATTCTAAAATTTATTCTCAGACATAACAGATTATAGATGTAGTTATAGAATCTTATGGAAACAGTTTGGCTCCACAAAGGGAGCGGTAAGTTGTCCTAGTGACATCCGGGTAACCTCAGATACTGAAATCTGTATTGAAAAAGCACTGTGCAGATTGGATCCAAATTATGACCAGAGAACACTTCAGCAAGAACTTACAGTATCATTATATCTATTATTTACTAGGTCATATAAATATGGAAAGAATCAAGATTGGAGAGATGCACTTATTAAACCTGTATTTAAGGGAAATGGGAGTACGACAAAGCCAGAGTCATACAGACCCTTAAGTCTACTTTTGTGTTGTGAAAAATAATGGAAAAGGTAATATTTGATAAGTTGTCAGAACTGGAAATGCTGGGACTTAAAATCATATATCAGGAAGCATTTATTGAAAATAGATCTATTACCTCAAGTAACATGATGTTCTATAACAATAAAATTATAGCTATGAATGAAAAATTATGCTGTGATGTAATTTATATAGATTTAACTTCAGCATTTGGCAGGTTTATACATGAAACACTGATCAATAAATTAAAACAACTCAGTATTTATTCAGTTTTGATAAGACTGATAGCTGCATCCCTTATAAATAGGACATGGCAAGTATACAGCAATTAGACAGGTGAAATTCTTGGTTATAGTCAGGGTGTCTCCCAAGGCTCTGTCTTAGGCCCTTACTTGTTTCAAGTGTATTTTTCAGGTGCATCTTTTTCATTTGAGGTGTTCTGCAGTCTGTATGCAGATGACTTGAAATTGGGTAAACTGATTAAATGTGTTACAGATAAGACATGTCTGCAAAAAGAACTTGATTAAATTGAATATTTGGGAACAGGAGAATAATATGTTGATAAATAAACCCAAAAATAAACATATAAGATTTGGGAGACATACATTGAAAGGTGAATATTTAAAACAGCACACAGTGATGGAAACTGTACATTCATTTAAAGACCTGAGTATATGGGTAGATCCAGCTTTGAGTTTTTCCAATCATATCAACCAATTGTTTAGTGATAGCTATATAACTATAGGTTATATAAAAAAGATTTATAAAGTCTAGGAAATCAGAAATAATTAACTCATCATTTGTTAGTTACATTAGACCCAAACATTAGTACGGAATAACAATAGGGAAATCTTATAATGAAACAAGCATGAGTAAACTGCAAAAAGTGCAGTGGGTATATAACAAGGGCATCCATGGATGTGAAAATTTAAGTTATTATGAAAGACTAAAACATCTAAACATGTCCAGTGTCTCATAAATATTTAAGAGGAGACCTTATTCCAATATGGGTCTACCTGACAAGACTTAAAAAACAAAATTTTGAATCCCACAAGTCTGAGATGAAATTGCTAAAACCTCACATAAACGAGCACCCAGAACACCGAAGAACAAACTCCAGGTAAGTAACCATTTGTCCTTCTTGGTGAACTTTGCCCATTCCCCACTGTAGTGTGATCTTGGAGTTGGTTTATTTAGTTTGGGGGAGTGTGGGGGTACAGTGGGATTAATTTGCTTTGATTTACAGTTTTTTTGTTTTGTTGTTCTGGAGATGTGTTTACTTGCCCAGATTTTGTTCATTAGTGTTCCGGGTGCTGGTTCATCTGAGGTTTTGGCAATTTTTGTCTTGGTCTTCTGGGATTCAACATTGTGGCTTTTCAGTCTTCTCAGGTAGACCCTCCAATATTTATCAAAAGAATAGTTGAAAATAATCAGACAACCTATGTAGAAGACTCTATAGGAATAAGTAGTAAATAGTTTTCAGAGAGGGCAGCCTATACATGGAATAAACTATCAAATTACATTAAAGGACGCACTAGTTTAGATATTTTTATGAACACCCTGGACAACTGTTTTGCTATATTGGTAGGCTAGAAGGGCATCTGTGTTTGAAATATCTGTATGTATATGTGGAAACTGTTTTTATATGTGAAAACTGATATACATTAAGTTTAGCGTGCTAAAATATAAAGCATTTTTATGATATATTATTTCCAAACAAAAAATACTTAAAAGGTACATGAAAGCCTGCTCAAAGAGTTGTACACAATGTTTTCATTATTTGAAGGGAGAAACAATAATAGATAATAAGCAAATATAGATAAGTCTACCAAGTAGTTTGCATTTAATTACTTTTAAGCTATTTTATTTTTTATTTTTTTCTATTTTCTTTCCTTTTCCTTTCATTGCCTCTCCTTTTCATCCTTTCCTTCTACTTTTTTTCTTTCTCTTGTTCTCTTTCTTTTTTCTTCTCTTTTCCCAACACGTGTTCTTCTTTATTTTACCTTCGCTTCCTTCTAACTTTGTCTATCTTGAAATCTTCAATAGTAATAATTATTACAGTGTTATATTTTCTTGAAATTAATTACAGTCATAGATTTTAACTTAAACTAAAAGGATTAAGAAAACATTTAAGCCTACTACTTAAAACTAAGCAATAACTTAATTTTATGCATGTCTAATTAAAATGTTTTTGGTCTATGTGGTCAATTAATCATCTGTTTTAAATATTATCTGATTATGTTGCATTTCCAATTTAATGATACACCATCACCTCTCCTATTCCCTCCTCTGCTTTTCATTCAGTGTTCGACATTACTCATTTTTTTCTTTTCCTGTTTTCCTTTCTTTTCTCTGTCTTTCCCTTTCTCCTTTCCTTCCTTTATCTTGTTTCTTTTTCCTTCCCTGTTTAACCCTTTCTCCTTCACCCCCTCTCATTATCATGCTGTCAAATATTTACTTATTCAATATAAGATTAACATTTTTATCTACATCTCTGATTTCATTTTAACAGGTAATGTTGAAATTCAGACAGTGTAATGTTGTACAAATGAGTCTTGAGAGATATGATGTACAAAACAGCATCACAAAAGAACTGAACTAGGGCTTGCTTGTCCCTAGACAAAACTTTATAAGATTCGTATCTGCTATAATACTTCATCTAAATATTTTTAGGTAAAGATAATTTTATTTTAACATTTGCAGATGATTACCAGTATAAAATGTTTTTTCAGTTCTAGACCTCTATTTAAACAAAATAGCATACAGGATGTTTCTGTCTACATAGAACCAATTAAAAACAGTTCTTTATATAATTTTTTAAAAATGTGCCAGATTAGTACACATTAAATGTTTGATAACAATAGCAACTTACACTTCATTCATTCTATCAATACAAAACTTCCTAAAAATCCTTTTAGTCATTTTTTTTTAATGATACGGACATAGTGTAGAATCTAATATTCTTGGTAATGCTTAAACTAAGTAGTTCTTGCTATGATCCACTGTATTTAATCATGCACTCTCTCTTTGGTCTTAGTAAGATGCACAAATGTAAATAGTACTCATTAACACTCGGATGAAGAGAGAACACTATTTTAAGTGCATGCATCAGAGGTTCAAGCTTTAGATAATTTCTAGTTGAAGTCATTAATCTTTCATTTTGGAGGCAATGAGTATTTTAAAAATATGGTTTACTTTACAGAAATGATGTTAACTACAGAGTATAAATCACTAGTTAGGTATTGACTGCTTACCTCTGTCTATCTGAGTGGAGAAGAGATTTGTTACACAGTACACACCCGGAAAGCAAGAAGTAGAAAGAATTAAAACATCTGAAAAATGGATTAACCAATATAACAAAAATAATGGACATTTTCCATAACTCTGATTAGATCTTGCATAATAACACCCCACAATCATGTCTTAAATAAGAATTAAATATTAATAATACATAAGTATCATTTCAGTGTAGTAATACTTTTAAAAGCAATATATTTTCAAACTTGTTACTTTTAAAGTATGAGTACTTTACAATCACACGGACAGGTACATCTATTTGCAGCAAAGGTTCATAGGTTCATAGGTTCATAGGTTAGTACTAGGCTATCAGCCCTAGGGCCTATACAAGCCTAGCCATAACAATTCCCTGAATATTTCTTCTCGCATTATTTACTTTCCTGGACCCCTGTCTAGCAGGGCGATTGACGTGATCCCTGGAGTGAATTTCCTTTCTCCCATCCAATCGTCAAGGTTCCTCTTGAAGAGGTCCAAAGAGGCACTCTGTTTGACATGTATGGGCAATCTATTCCAGAGTCTGGGGAGTCTCTGGGTCAGGAACCTATCCCTCCAACATGTTTTGTTTATTGTGATGACAAGGTTTAGATCTCTGGAGCGTGTAGCTCTGAGGGATTGGGATTTCTTTAAGTATAGCATGTCCAACAGCTCTGGGTTTGACATGGCCTTGTATGTTAAGCAGAGATCGCCTCTGAGTAGACGATATGCGACAGAGTATAGCTGGAGTTTTTTAAGGTGGTCAGCATAGGGCATCTGCTTTAGGCCTGTGATTCTTTTAGTGAGGTATTTCTGAGGCCTTTCCAGTTGTTGCAGATGTCTTGAGAGGTATATACCAAATGGGGCATTGTATTCTATAATGGGTCTAATGAGGGATGAGTACAGTGGGACAATGACCTCCTTTTTTCTGGATGAAAAGCCCTTCGTGATGAGGTGTGCCACATAGAAGGATTTCCTGACTGTTGTCGCGATGTGGTTATCGAAGGTGAGACCACTGTCCACCTGTGTCCCTAAGTCTCTTATCACACTTTCTGTGTTTAGTGTACTGCCACCTATATGGTAATTCATGGATACATGTTTTTCCCAAAGGGGATAACAATACATTTCTTGGCATTGAGCTTGAGCCCATGGCTCTGGCACCAAGCATCTGTTTCTGTAAGGCCCTTTTGTAGAGTATCCACATCATTTGGGATTCAATAATGGCTCCCAGTTTGCAGTCATCTGCAAACTTTGTTAGCCAGAGTCCCTTAGTGTTGACCTGTACTTCAGAGAAGTAGATGCCAAACAAGAGCGCCCCAGGACTGAACCCTGAGGTACTCCACTTGTCACTTGTCTGGAGCTGGATTTGGAGTCGGCTACTTTTACAGTGTGGGTTCTATCAGTAAGCCATTTAGCAACCCATTGGGTGACATAGGGATTAATGCCCAACTTAGTAAGTTTATCTATGATTCCAGAGTGGGGGATGGTGTCAAAGGCCTTGGCAAGGTCTAGATAGGCTGTGTGGACCACCTTACCCTTGTCCATGGCTTTGGAGACTGATTCAAAGAAGTCAATCAGGTTCAGGAGACAAGATCGGCCCTTCACAAACCCAAACTGGGTGGGGTCCAGTGTTTGATGGTTGCCAATGTCTTTGTTTATAAGTTCCATGATAATACGCTCCATGGCCTTGCAGATAAGGCTTGTCAGACTGATGGGACGGTAGTTTCCGGGATCCAAGGTGGATCCCCCCTTGTGGATTGGGATAACTATAGCTCTGTGCCACTCAGTGGGCACGAAACCTGAGGTGAGGCTATGATTAAACATGACACTTAGGTGAGGTGCCAGTTCATATTGTAGTTCATGTAGTACACAGCCCGGGATGTCATCTGGTCCCATGGATGCTGTATTCTTGGCTTTAGAGAGTGCGTTTTGTACCTGTGTGGCCATTATTACTGGAATTTGGCAATCTTCCGGTATTGAGATGGGCCATTTAGGGGGTGAGAGTGGGGTGAAGTTGGCACTGAATCGATCTGCCAGGATATTGGCAATATCCTTTGGATCAGTATATTTAATGCCATTCTGTTTTAACTCAGAGCAGATCTGAGCATTGCCATTTAGATTCTTGACATAATTATAGAATGCTTTGTGGTTGCCTTTGGAATCTTTGGCAATTTTATTTTCGTAACTAGCTTTGGAGGATTTTATGAGGCATCTCAGTTTCTTACTGAGGCTAGTAAGGGAGTTTTTTGCATCCTGGGATTTTTCTCTTTTCTGCAAAAGTTTCTTCCTTTTGTTGTAAAGTTTGTTTATGGCAGGGGACCACCAGATTGGCTTCCTTTTTTTGGATGAAAGCATTTTGGTTCTATTAATATAAATGTTAACTTGGATTATAATTTATATTTATTAAGTACTATATCAAGTTGAATTAATGATCTATATTACATTATACTTCCGTCAAAAAAAGTGAAGTACAACATAGGAAGAAAGAAAGAAAGAAAAAAAGAAGTAGAGAGAGACATCCAATTATAATGTGTTTTTACCTGTGCAGAAATAAAGTTTGTTACTGAAGATGGAGGAGTAACTAAACATCATTATTTAAGAAAAGATGTTTGCTGAACACCAAACAACATTTAACAGAGAAGTTAATTTAGTGTTGTTTGAATGATGTTCTTATTGTTTTGGATATTATACTTTTTGGTCAATCATTTGTTCTTAGATAATGTTGATGAAAGATCACAAGATTTGTCAGTTCTTTTTTTCCTTTTCTTGCAATCTATCTATGCTGTTGTGTGTGTGTGTGGGGGGCATCGTTTTTAGATTAGGGGAAACCGAAGCCATTTTTTTCTGTGATGGGAATTATGTTACTATTCTTTACAAAAGATCTGGTTTCTTCTGTGGTTTTAAATGTCCTTATTTCATTCTGATGGTGAGTTCTTATTCTTGCTTTGTAGATAATCTGTGCTTTAATATTGTATTGCTTCAGTAATTTGACTAGTGGCCACTACCTTTTTCCCTTTTCCATTATTGAGCAGTCATTAAGTCATTATCAAATATAATTGTGTGCGGACCATATTTTAAAGGCCCTTCAACCCATGTAGCTTTTAAGACTAATTATTTGTCTAACAATTATAAAATAATTATCAAAATAAATCTTGGCATTCAAAGAGAGGGTTATCAGAGACTGGCTTAACTACTGAATGATGTGTTCTTTCAATACCATAGGCAAGTACTACTTATAAATTAAGAAACTTAGTAACCCAGGAGGATAAAAAGGCAGTCATGCCCTCTTCTTCAATTTTGTCTGGTAGACCAAAAATTCTAATGTTGTACCTTCTTTCTTAGTTATCTAGGTAATCTAATTTATTTTGTGGCCTAGTATTTTAAGAAAATTGCTCTGCATTTTTCCCTCTTTTAGTCTGCCATCCACTTCAGTTAGTGTAGTTTCTATATCAGAGACGTTTGCTTATTGTTGTTGAATAATTTCTTTTAAGGTATCTGTTTGATTGACACTGTTTTCTTTGGGATTATACACATTTTCTTGCAGTCCATTCATCTTCACAGAAAGTTTTTGTAATGAAGCCATAACTAACAATAAGTCATTCTGTAATGAAGCCATAGCTAGCTGTCTCTTTCTCAAAGAAGTATCTAGATGTGAACATTTGGAAGTAATCATGACTCTTTTCCTTCACAGAAGATTTTTCCAAGGTAACTGACAGGAAAGTATTGAAAAAATCATCACAATTTTATGTATTTAATTATTCAGAAGAATAATAAAGTTGATTAGGTAGTATTTGCATTTTTATCTTAACATTTTCCAATGTATAAAAAAACTGTAGCCCTCTGAAAAAGTGTTGTTTTCCACTGGCCATCTTGGCTCTGTCTGGATATTTTTTCTGTATCCTCTTTGTCCCTCTTTAGTGCAATATTTTATATACCAGATGAAATGTGTCTAATATTGCAGAGTGAAAAAAAATAAACATCGACTTCACTCCTGCCTTTTGAATACATAATGAATGCAACTAGTTTTTTCTGAGAGCTAGCATAAAAAGAAGCTCTGCAGGCAGGCGAAAAAGCAAACACACATCAAGTACATTTAATGTATGACAATACTCTAATTTGTATATATCAGATAACATTTTCTCATTTACTGAACTTGAAAATATAAGGTGCAATAGTCAAGTCTGATGCTATAACATTTATCAACCAGCCAATGATGAAAATTGGTTTAAAGGGGCTGTGTATTTTTAGCACGATAAACAGACATCTTTCTTCATTTTCATTCCTATATCCTTCTTACTTGCTTTCACTCCACTGGTCTTGATATCAAACAGGAAAAATATGAAGTGATGGCTAGAAGAAATGGGAAGAACAAGTGGGAAATTTCACTTTGTTCATCAGCCATCTTTTCTTGTGCATGGTATATTTTAATATCTTTCTGCAATATCAGATGACATACCAAAGAAGATACAGTACAAACCATGAAGGGCTTCAGAGATAAGCAACCACAGAGAAAGAGAACAGAAAGAAGAAACTGGGGGAGTAAGAATGTCCTTTTAGTGGCCAAATATGAATACTGATGCCACCAAGCTTGTGTCTAGGTGTCAATTCTATACTGAAACCTGCCTTGTTCAAAGGTGAGAATCTCTAACTGTGTCTCCACTGCCAAAAAGGCCATGACAGAGGATTGCAGGAGACTTGTATCAGCATAATGGAAAGAATTACATAGTAGTAATGGAGGACCATTATTCAAGAGATATTGAGACAGTCACCATATCTATCATAACAGGTCACCGCATTATATCTCAAGTCAAGGATAATGTACTACAGATGATTTCCACTGAGTATGTGGCTGACAATGGAATGCAATTAATGTCCTCTGACATCCAACAATTTGCAGCAAAGTATGGGTTTTGTCTAAACAATGTCAAGTCCACATAATATGCAAGTAAACAATGCTGCTAAGACAGCAGTACAGATGGCTTAGAAAATATTTAATCTGGCACATCCCCACCTAGCTCTAATGTCCTGTAGAGCAGTGCCACATAATGCAACTGGAATAAGTCCAGTACAGTTCATGGTAGGCAGGCAGATTGAAACCACCAAATTCATGAGTCAAAGTTGTTGCCCAAGAAAATACCATATAAAACCATGGAACAAAATGACCAAACGGTCAAATCTGCATACAAATATGTTTATGAAAGAAGACATTCAAGTCATTATTTGACTTAAACTGAGATCAGCCTATCTGTCTCAAATTAGATGAGGAAAGAGATAGCAGGTGTGACTGTTGCCAAATCCCCAGAACTGAGACTACGTTTAATCCAAAACAATGATGGGGATGGAAAAAAGGAGAAACTGAAAGCATATCCAGGCCATTATCAAAATGTCCAAACTGAGCACACAATCTTTGCATCTGGATGAGCAAATGCTATGACCAAAAAAACCTGAAGAGAGACTTTAATTAAAAATCTTCTGAGCCTAATGTCTAAATTGGGCATGTTCCTTTCAAAACAGACAACAATGAATTATCATTTGAAAGTGCATTACCTATGAGGGCACATTAAAAATAGTGACCTGTCACAAATAAGTCTTTCATGCTAACAGCTTGGGTGAGTTACTTGACAAGAACTTGAAATAAGGCTTCCATTAAGGTGCCATGAGCTGTGATGCTTTCAGAAAGACTTCTGACAGGAAACCATGCATACAAACTGCACAAGAACAAATAGTTTCTGTGTTACTGAAAATTTATGCTGCTGCCAAATAATGTCAAATGCTTTTCTTATTATAGGTTTCCAAAATTAATAGTATGTGCATGTAAATGTTCTAATCTGCAAATGTGTAAAATATATTACCTCAAAACAGAATTTTATTTTATTTTCAAAGTACGGGAGGTGCAATGATATCAGATGACTGCGATTAGTGTTAGACTGATTATGTCTCTTTGCACTTAAAAAGGTTCATTAGTAATAAATTGAGCAGTAATGAAGCTAGTTACTATTGTGGAATTGACTCAAAACCTGATACCATGAGAATGTTGCTTTGCTATATGTATATATGCAACTGGTGCAGAAAATAAATGCCAAAAATGAATACAAACTAGTCCTGATCTCCCAAGTGTCTGGTATCCCAAGATAATACAGGGAGTAGGACAAGAATAAAATGAGGATATTAAGGGAGACGGGCAGGAAGGAAGAATAGGAGGAGAGAACTTCAGGAGAATAGCAGGAGAAGGAAACATGAGTGGACAACAATGGCTAGGGTGTGCCGGACTAGTGTAGTACAGAAGGAAAAGTGATTAGGTGCACTAAAGGGAGAAAAGCATCCATCAGGGATGACATGGATGCCTGTAGGTAGCAGCTAAAGTTAATACAAGTAAACAGGATAGTGAAATAAAAACAATTTGAGGCAGGGACAGACTATCAGCATGCGGACAGAAAAGATGTTTTTGGAGGTTGAATACAAAATCACCAAGCAGATTAAGAGGCATGGCAGGAGAGACAAGAGATATCAGTTTACAGTAAAACTGGGGAGAAATTGAGCAAGGTGGTCATAAAATGGGAGAAGTGGGTGCACGTTGCATTGCATTAAGTCATCAATGACGTGTTATAGAAGACAGATAAAGTAGGTCAGAGTATGTTGAGAGATGTAGTTGAAGGCAACATTTGCAGACATTTTGGCCATAATAGCAGCCGTCACACTAAGAAAAGAGAGGACTATGTACAGTGGTCATTGTGGAAGAATTTCAAACTCAGGGCTCATATGAACCATTTAAGAGTTTGACAACAGTTACACTGGGAATATAAACACATTTTTTTTACCATTTATCTGTCAGGAACTTGAAGAGTTAACCCTTACAACTTCCATTATATATTTAGAGAGATAGTTCCATAATCTGCTGTATGATGAAAATAACTGCTCTTAACTAATTCTTTCACATCTGGCAATCTCATATATATAGATTGTTTTTCCTGGTACTGATACTAAGCCCCAAAAATGAAACACCAAGAGAGGCTGCTAATGCCTCATTTCTTAGTAATTTGTATACAAAAATCAAGTCATGTCTTAAAAGCCAATAACCAAATGAGCACAGGGAAAAAGTCCATTCAGGAAATGAGCATCAAGTCATCATCAATGGACACGGTATTTACAAAGCAATGTAGAGCTGCAGCATACCGTTCTGTGTAATTAGCTTCATTAAGACTTTATAGGAATTCATACTAGACTGGCATACTTGCTTGGAGTTGCTGGTGTTTGCCTCTGGAGTGGGAGGGGTCCCTTTTTTCCCTTTTTTATTTTCCCTCAACATGGCGGACAGACTTTTTTTTGGTCCTCTTTTCATGGACCACTATATCTGGTTTTCTCACATCTATCTTTCAAACTGTTGGTAATGGGTGATCCCATGGGATGTAGACTTCAGGATTTTCTATGATGGTTTGTTGCTGCCTGATTTTTATCTACGCCGATATGTTTCAGCTAGATGAAGAAGGGAAGTCATCTTAGATTTATTCTCCTTATGTTTCAAAACTTTCACTATGTTTGGGTCTTGAGAGGTCAGCATATACGTATGTGGTCCCATGACTGCAGATCTATAGATGTAATCAGTTTCAAAGAGGCTTATACAGCCTTTAGAACGGGGAATATATAATTTTGGTATGCACTGATTTTCATAACTCATTTGATGAGCATGAAGCATCCTTCTTGTTTTTCTGTCTAATCTGTCTAACACCTTTTGAGACCAGTCAAACAATCCAAAACTTTAAGTTAGGACAGTAAGAACAAATTGGTTTATATCTTGAACTTTGTTCCTAGATGTCAATGCTGTTTTCAGGATTAATTTAAGTCTTCTAAAATATTCCTTACTGAGTTTTATTCACAATTGTTCATGTTTTACTGTTGATCATTCACCAATTCCCAAATATTTATACACCCCCTCTTGCCCAAATTCTTTTATATCACATTCCTGTCACAAACCGATGTTTTCTTGGTGCTGCAGCTTTCCTGCTTTAAAGGTTACTTTTTTCACATTTATCAAGACCAAATGACATTCTTATATTAGCTGAAAAAGTTTGACTACAATACAGAGTCGATTATCTGAACTAATTGGGACCTAGGGTAGTTTGGATAATCAAACTGTTCGGATAATCAAACATATAATTGAACAAGATAAAAAACTTCTAAAAATTTTTTTGATGAACATTAAACAAGAAAAATAAAACAAATTTACTGCAAGTACAATATGGTACAGTATATTATTGTAGTGCAAGCTCAAAAAACACACACAAGCGAATACATATTTACATATTCAGACTTTATGATGTTTCCTACCCGAAAACTATGGAAGGCTGCATTCAGATAATTGATGCTTCTGATAATAGATGTTCAGATAATCGACTCTCTACTGTACTTGTGGTTGTGTTTATTACAGCCATGACCTAATTTGTTAAGCAGATAGCTTAATAGGTTAAGGGCAAGGCAAAAGAGCAGCGGTGACAGAGAGTCACCCTGTAATATTCTCCTTTGGATTTTTATCCCTGGAATAATAATTTGTCCTTTATCATGGCTTAACAGCAAAGTGGTTTGTCACTGTTTCATGGTCGCTGTGATGTAATTTATCAGTGTAGGGTGTATATTATACATTTTTAAGCACTCTTATCCATAAATGTGGGATACTGCCAAATACATTTTTGTAGTCCATCCATACCACACTTCGATTCTTCCCTTTTTTATAGTCCTCCACTATGACTTTAACAGCAAATGATTATTTGTTCCATATGACTTTGTTTTAGCACCGTTTTGTTCTATTGCCATAACTGAGTTTTCTTCTAAATGACAATAAATTCTATTGCCATCAATTCCAGTGTATAGTTTATATGTCATCAGAAGGCAAGTTATCGGTCTATAGTTTTTAGGGTAGCTTGCAGGTTCACTCTTAAGTAGGAGCATTGTTTCTCCTGTTAGCCAGGCTGGTGTCTGTTTAGGGTGTGCATAGAAATAATTCTTACTCATGGCTAAATCTTATTGCAAAGATGTTAATACTTTTACGCAGAAGTTACGTACTGCATCTGGGCCTGGGGTTTTCCAATTAGAAGCTGTTCTTAACTTTGGTTCAACCTCACTGGCTGTTACTTCATCCCATTTCATATTCTGTACATTTGACTTTTTATTCTTGCTTTTACTTCTGTCTATTTAACATCTTTATGTTTCACAAGACATTTATAATTATTTCTTTAAAATATATCTATTTCTTCCTTTTTTGGTGGTTTTTCATGTTCTTTTCCTTTGTTTCCCTATTCTCTATAGAACTTTTTGGGTCATCAATACATTGCTTATTTGGTACTTTGCCTTTATATTTATCGATGTATCAGTGTTAATAATATTTTTAGTTTGTTATTTGTGATAGTGCATAATAAATCCTGATCCATTATATTGCTTGTTCATGTCTATCTTTCTTAGTATTTCTGTTGATATGTCCCCTCTTCTATACTGTTCTAACAGTGACACTTCTTGTCTTAATTGCTTTATAGTTTTCTATATTCAATACTTCCATGATGGCATTCGATTTTCACCATCCTTTCCCTCATAACCTGTGTTCTTGTGGTAGGACTTCATCAATTATTAATTTGGCTGCACAGTAATGCATCCTATTTACTTCTGTTATATTGCATGAATCTCTATGGGCAGTCCTAATTACTGTGTTCATTTTGTTTTATCAAACTTCTAACCTTTTGGGTTTTATTGACCTTCTGCAGTCTGTTTCTTTCATTGATCTTAATATGTCTATATCCATCTGTATTAAATCAAGTAACTCTTCACTTAGATCATTTTCTTCTAAACTGAGGGCACATTCTTTGTTCGCCATTTCCTGCAGGCAATCCATAGAAAGTTCTAGAGCTTCTTCCTGTGTCACGTTCTCCTCAGTTTCACCCTGTGTCATCCATTGCTTTTTCATTTAAAACTCACTGGCCTATCACTCAATGGCATTGACTGTGTCAGAGCTGCCACAGTTTCCTGTTCTTTCCCTTACTGTATAACTCCAACTGAACCTTTGTACTGGTTTTCTATGGGAGGCTCCAAAGGTATCTTCATATGTCAACTGATTAGATGCTTCCTGCTCCATTGGTTTCTCTTTAATTTGGGTGTCTATTACTCTGTCCTGTTGTGTGGTTATCTGGGTTAAATTTTCTACACTAAATCCTTGACTTTGCAGGTAATCCATAACCTCAGTTTCTATTTCTTTAACTTCTCCATTACTAATCCTCTTTTCTACTTTCCTGTGTGTTTTCTTATTTTTTTGTACTGTAAAATGTTCCATATCGGGATGTCGTTGCCTGTATTTCTCTTCAAATATCTTTGGCGCTGCTCTTTTTCCATTGATTAGTTTTACTTTCTCCTTTGTATATATATATATATATATATATATATATATATATATATATATATATATATATATATATATATATATATTGCACTATATTAACTCTCTTTTTCTTTCCCGTGTCCATATTCTTCTTCAGATGTCTCCTGCTGCTCTTGTTTCTCCTTACTTTGGGGACTAGTCGTTCCGTCATGCTTTGATGTGACTTGTATTAGACTTTCTACACTGAATCCTTTATTTTGCAAATATTCCATAACTTCAGCTTCTATTTTTTTAACTTCCACTTGACTAATCTTTTCTACATTTCCTCTTTGTGATCTTATTTTTGTATTGTGAAATTTTCCATATCTGGATGAGTTTGCCTATATTTCTGTTTGAATATCTTTGTGGCTGCCTTTTTTGTGTTGATTACTTTGGCTTTCTCCTTTGCATGAATATTGCACCATATCAGATCCCTCTTTCTTTCCCATGTCCATATTTCTTTTTTATACCCTTCAAACATCTCTAAATTTTGTTCTTTAAATTTTCGCACTTTGTCAGTCAATTCTTTTTTCAACTGGCACAAGGTTACCTGGTCTATATTGTGTTTTTCATGGATCTGTTGTATTAAATGAACACAAAGTTTTATTTGAAGCTCCTGACAGTTTTTCTTGTGGAAGTATTTTTCTTCCCTCTAATTTCTCACTTAATCTTTTTGTATAACTTTTGTCTTGAATTTCTGGGCTTCTTGCATAATAGTAACAATACATAAATTCTTTCTTATCATCAACAGGCCACTCTATTATCTGTATGGCTCTTTTCTGGCCTATCAGTTTTTGTGATTTTTGTGGACTGCTACTTCCTTCTACAACAGGGGAGGCCATCTTCCCCCTGGGCCTGGCCTAGCTGCATTTTAGGAATATTTCCATGTCTTGAGGATTCTACACTGTCATTTTTTCAGTCCTGGTACCAGTTGTCCTACCAGTATTGGGCACTTTTTTATCCTGGGTCTTGTGCACCCAGCTATAGTCTATTTTTAACCTACTGCTATGCATGATGTATGCTATATAAAATACAGACTATATATCAGTGTTGTCTTGGTGATATTTTGTGATAAACAGGGTCTACCTCATGAAGGTTCTCACCAAGACTTGAGGATGAATTCAGTTCCAGCAATACCTCTCTCCTTTTGTTGATTTTATCATCTCTCCATTTTCTTGTGTGTTATGGGTGACGTTGGATATGCTCTAGTTTTGTGGATAAGGACCCCTGTCTATAACCCATGGAACATGGCAGCGATGATATATGACATAGCCCAGGCTGAAAACCAGCGTAGACACCAGAGTCAAAGTAAAGCAGTTATTTGGAAAACTGCAACCTCCACAAAGAAAATGAACACAGCAATGTACCGTTAATGTGTAAAGCTTTCGGGTTTCACATACATCACATTTATACAATAAAAATTAATCACACGGGCAATAACATTTTTTCCAATCAATCAATTAAAATAAAAATCGCTCATTAAAAAGCAAATAATTCATTTGAGTTTCTGCACAACAATATGTGAATTGCTTGAGATTGTTTTGGAAAATAACATCTTCACTTTTGATAAGTATTACAATCAAGTCTCTGGTGTAGCGATGGGTATTCCTGTTGCTAATTCCTAAGCTACCTTAATGTTAAATGGATGGGAGAATGAGATTATTTATGATGGCCCTGAATGCTATTCAGGTAAAGTTTTTTTTTTTAAGTGGTTTGTGGACGATATATTCTTTATTTGTGAAGGGAATTCTGATGAGCTTACCCATTTTCTAGATTTTCTTAATAGCAGTACAAACGTTTTGAAATTCTCTATGCATACTTCTCTGAACAGCATAGAATTTTTGGATATTGCTAAAAAGTACAATGACACTAATATACATACAGCTATGTATAGGAAAAAATTGCATAAAAATAAGTATTTACATAGAAGGAGTATGCATGTACCCCGTGTATTTAAAGGAATAGATGACACATATGAGTAGGTTGAATACAGACTCAGACAGTTGTGTATAAGAGATGAAAGAGATGATGCATGAATTTATTGACAGGGGTATGATGTTGAATTAACTAGTATTGGGCAAGATGCCAATACATTACGGGATTCTGTAGCTGGATCATATTTTTGGAATATGTCAACAACAATGGGCTCAATTAGTACCCCTTAGGTTAATAATACGGTACGTTATGTAACTACGTTTAGTAAATGTAGTGGTGGTATAAACATTATATCTGATAATTGGAGTATCCTGAGAACCATGCTCGACCTACAAAAACTTATTGAGAATAAAGCTATGTTTACCTATCAAAATTGTTCAAACCTTAAACAATGATTGTTCTACAATGATGTCAGTGATCGCTCTGGTGTCAATCATCTAGGACTGGAACATTTCCAGGTTATAATTGTTGTTGTAGTTTTATTGATCAGAACCCATCTTTTATACACCCTTTGATCAGCAAGGTTTATGCATTTAAGTGCTTTGCAACTTGCAATACTAATTGTGTGTTATATCTTGCTACCTGTAGACTATGTACTAGTTCTTATGTGGGAAATCTCTGTGGAGACTGAAAGACAGAATTGTTGAACATAATTCAGACATTAGGAGAAATGTGATGATGATTTCATTAGCAAAACATATCCAAGAGGCTAGTTCATCACATACATTTATGTTTAGGGTTGTAGACAGTGTCACTAAAAACATTAGAACAGGTGATGTGAACAATAGAATTGAGGTTAAGGAATATAAGTGGATGTTACAGCTTCAAGCAAACTGCCCGCCAGGCATTAATCAAACTGTTACATTGAAATCTATACTCAAGTCTAAACAGGCAAGCTTGAAGTAATGTTTGTGTCCTATAGCAGTGGGACCAGCAACAAGACACCATATTGTACCTCCACAGCCCTCGTAAGTTTCAAAAACAATGGACATCTGGTCTCTACTATCTTCCTTGATATGTCCAAAGCTTTTGATATGGCATCCCATCAACTACTACTCAACACTTTCAACAGGTTCTTCAGCTACCTTACTAATCGATAACAGACAACTAAATGGGATAATAAACTCTCCATACTTCTCCCAGTCTCTGTTGGGGTTTCTCAGGGTTCCATCTTTGGCCCTCTGCTTTTTATTATATTCACAAATAGTCTAAACACTGCCACTAAATATGCTTCTATCATTCAATATGCCAACAATGCTACTCTTATTTGCCCTGCTCCCACACCCCAATAACTCCAGGATAAACCACAAAAACTGATATTGAAAATTACCTAAATGTACTTCAGCTCACCCTAAACCCAAACAAAGTTAATGATCTTCTCCAACAGGAAATCCAAAGCAAACCCACCTCCTCTCTCCATCTACTCCATAATGGCACTGTATTAGAACCAGTTAACTAAACAAAGCTACTTTGTTGTCACAATAGACAACAACCTAACATTCAATAAACACATATCACACAAAATTAAAAAAGTTCACATCAAACTTGGTGCACTGTATAGGCCCAAACCATACCTCACTCAAAATACCAGACTAGCCACAGCCAGATCCCACCTCCCATCTACTCTCCTCTACTGTTCGTAAACGTTCACTAAGCTGCAGGTCTGATTTATATCTACTTGATTCTTGCTATAACAAAATAGCAAAATTTGCTGTTAATATACCCAACAGGACCCATCATTGCCTTGAATTTCCCAAATTGTTATTGCTCACTCCACTCACCACTGCCCACGCCATTATCCACAAACCTGAAAACTGCCCTGCACACTCCAACCTAGTCCAACTAAATACCAACCCCAGGACCCTGAGATCATCTTATAAACTTCAACTCAAGGTAACAAAGTCCCATAATTACTTTTGTGGCTCTCTTCTCCTATAAAGTAGCTAAACAGTGGAACCTAATACCCAGAATATCTTAAAAAACACAAGTAGTCATAGCTTTAAGCAACTACTAAAGGAATACCTTACTCAACAACGGCTATGCTTCTGTAATACTCCTGGCTAGTTTCTCATGCCATCAAATGTTTCTTTTCTGATATCTTCTCCTTGTCTTAGTTCTACCAAATGAAAATGCCACAATGTTTATTTTAGTTATGTATCTAATGGGTTTCATATTAATGTCTATAGTAAAGCTTAGGAAATGTAATGCTTTCTGTTTACATTCTCTTTTTGTAAATTGTGATTGTAAGCAACTGTTAAACTTTTTGTATATTCTTTGTGAGTCTTTGTAAAATGTTTGTAATTTTTTTTGTACTATTGTTATGGAGCTTTTCTCCCCGAGTCTCCGTTGAAAACGGGCACTACCCTGTTAACAAATGTAAAATAAAATAAATAAAATTAATTGATTGATTGGAAAATAAATTTTATTGGCTGTGTGATTGATTTTTATTGTATAAATGTATGTCAATATATTTTGATTTTAGCACTGAGGAAGGGTATATGAAACCCAAAAGCCCATTAAAGCATTTTATCTGAACGTTGGTGTGTTTCCTCCAGGTGCTCTGGTTTCGTCCCACATCCCAAAGACATGCTGTAGGTGGATTGGACACTCTATATTGGCCCTAGGTGTGAGTGCGTGCATGTGTGTACCTTCTGTGGAAGGTTGGGCGCAGGGCTGGCAACTCAACACTGTAAAACTCCACTGCCAATCATGAGCGGACAGGTGATCCGCTGTGTCGATCCCTAACCAGGAAAAGCCGAAAGAAGAAGAAGAAGTTGGTGTGTTCATTTTCTTCATGTTGATAGCCCAGGCTGAGACATGGAATATGGTGGAGCATGGCTTTGGACAACTGAAGCAACATTTCCACTGTCTCCATATGCAAGGAGAGAATGTTGGGATGTACCCTTGAGGCTTGCAGCAGAATCACTAAGGCATGTACCATGTTGCATAATATAGTACTGCAAAAACAGGTAGTACAGCAGGAAACACCTCTGCAAGGCCCTCCCATAGGAGTGGGACTAGCAGCAAGATAGCAAGTTGTAGAATTTGAGGGCAAACAAGCAGCAGTGGCAATACTTACAAGAAAGAGGCTATCCCAGTACATCATGGTACTGGCAAAGAGAAGGGTCTGGTCCACAAATATGGGTCATGGCACAGACAACACAGAATAAAATAATGCATGCAGTATCAAACCAAGGCTGTGGAAGACCATGCATAAACTGGGCATTCATTTCACCATAAAATAAAGTCAAATAGAGCTACCTTCCAAAACTGGGTTGGTCTAACTGCATTTTAACATGGTGAAGTCATTTATTTATTTATTTATTTATTTTTTACAGTCTGTGCATGAAACATAAACATAACCATACTCAAAGTTTGAGGAAGGTGTTCAGGGGGCAGCTCTTACTTGCATGGGAAGGGGCAATGCAACAGGTGACAGCAGCACTAGAATAGGGTCATGGGAGAATAATGTGAAGAAGACTGTCAGGACTCAGAGGAAGTCACATGCTCCAGTTGTGGGAATAAGGTGCCATGTCATGACCATGGGCTGCCCATTCACTGATTTATACTAAATGCTGTAGCCAGATAAGGGATATATCTAGAGTCAAGGCAGTACTGTGAACTCCCATACCTCTCCCTTATGGTGGAAACAGGCACTTTGGAAACAATGTGAATTTCAGATACTGTGGTGCTGAGGACCCATGAGGTCACCAGAAGAGGTCACAGTTACAGGATATCCGCCATGGACTGGTGAGATTGTAGAGTCAGTCAGTACCTCTACAGGGAGTGTTGACAAGGGGGATACTAAAAAGTGATCTTACAGTAGTTTTGTAGACAGCACCACTGTGACACACTAAGCCACATGCATGTTGCTATCATTAGCAACCACAAAGTGACCTGCTGCACTGTGCAGGTCCTTCCACCAGTATAGCCCTGTGGAACTATGAAGGTATAATTTGGCAAGTAAACTTTCTATAACAGTAGATGTTCATATGATCAGTGCTGCAGTAGCCTTAGCTTTATGGGTTATACACTGCCGGGGATATAAAAACCAACTAGCTTCCAAAGCTTCAGGCATTTTCCACTCACCCAGTCAATTACACAGCTTGAGCTGATCTGACTAAATGTCAAGTTTGGGTGTCAAACCCTTCAGAGCATTCATGCCAGCAGAGAGAGAGGGAAACTAAACTCTCAGAGGATATTGCTAAGAAAGAAATCTTACATACCCATACCCTGCAAAAATAAAAGCAAAAAATCATGGGGATGGAAGGAGGAAGTGTATTCTGCAGAAGTGATCATTCAAACATCTATTGTTATCATACCCAACTTGTACTATATTTAGCCTAAGCTATATAGGTAGATTACCACAGCTTAGAAGGACGGCCGCGGTGGTGCAGCGGTTAGCATTGTCGCTTCACAGCAAGAGGATCTCCGGTTTGATCTTCGGCTGGGGTGTCTTCTGTGTGGAGTCTGCATGTCCTCTCTGCGGTCGTGTGGGTTTCCTCCGGGTGCTCTGGTTTCCTCCCACATCCCCAAAGACATGCTGCAAGTGGATTGGACATGCTAACATTGGCCCTAGGCATGAGTGCATGCATGTGTGTGCCTTCTGTGGAAGGTTGGGTGCCGGGCTGGCAACTTGACACCATAAAACTCCACTGCCAATCATGAGTGGACAAGTTGATCCGCTGTGGCGACCCCTAACTGGGAAAAGCCAAAAGAGAGAGAGACCATAGCTTAGAAGGAATGGGAGGAGGAAGGAAAAGGGTCCTGGAGCCCCTCGAGAATGGCTTTAGCCTGTCCTAGAACTGACAAGTAATCCGGTTTACAGTGTTTTGTAAAAGTATGCACAGAGAACCAAGCTGCTGCTACTCTAAAGCTTCTGGAGTCCAACCCTTTCCAAAAAGCCACAGATAAAGCCGAGGCTCTTGAAGAGTGAGCCTTGATCCTGCCTGGAATAGCTTTGTTGTGGTGGGAATAACAAATAGGTAATAGCCTAACACAAGCATTTGGAAACAGTCTGCTTTGACATTAGCTGTCCTTTCTTCTTACCATCATAAAAATGAACTGATCAGACTTTCTAACAGATTTTGTTCTAGCAAGATAGTACTTCGGTTGTCTGTGGACAGTCAATGTATAAGGAATCCTTTTTCATCATTTTTAGGTTCTGGAAAAAGGGCAGAAAGATAGCTAGATTGGCTTAAAGTAAACTTGGATAAAACATTAGGCATAAAAGAAGGATTACTTCTCAAGGAAACTATCTTTATGGAAAATAAGATAAGGTTGACCCACCATAAGAGCATGCAACTGCAGAAGTCAGAACAACGAGTAAGACTGATTTCTGTCTTAAGAACCTCAATTCAGCCTAATAGGCTGGTTGAAATAGAGCCCGTGTTAGCTTTTCTAACACAAAATTAAGCTATCAAGGAGGAGCAACTAGTTTTCTGAGTGTGCTCTTATGCAAAGCCACTTTCAAAAACATTTTGATATGAGACTGCATTGAAAGAGGGGGCTCCATGAGTAGGTATGCTGAGATTGCCAACAAATGAACATTGATAGAGGAGTAAGACAGTCCATAGGAGAGTAACCCTGGACAACCAGAGAAATACTTGCTTTGAATGGGTGCTGGTTCTTTTGTTGGCACCATCGAGAAAATCTTTTCCATTTACTAATTTATGATTTTCTAGTAGCAGGCTTTTCTTGCCTCCATTAACACCTGTGGCACATCCACAGAAAATAGGTTCCTAAAAGGTATTAAAACCCATCATCTAGGCAGTCAACTGCAGTTGTTTGGAATCATGATGCATTAAACACCTCTTGTCTCATTTGAGTAAATCCAATCCATGCGGAAGCTTGCGGTAATTGCACCTGGCCATTTCCAGAAAAAGTGACAATCACTCTCTCCTGGGCCAGAAAAGAGTGATCACAATGATCTTTGGGGAGTCCTTTTGAATATTCAGAATTACCTCTGAAATCAGTGCAAAGGGTGGAAAGGCATAAAAAACATTCCTGTCCAAGGAAAGGAAAAGGCATCTGTCTTCCAGGCCTTCTTACACAGAGTTCTGGAACAAACTTTGCCCATTAATTGTTTAGACAGGAGGAAAACAGATCTACTTGAGGTGTTCTCCAGAGATAGATCAAATCTTGGAAGATTACATGATTCAGTTTTGGTCCTGGTCAGCTTATTTGCCACACAGTTTTGCTTTGATAGGATATATGATGACTGTAGAGTGAGATTGTGTTGTAAAGCTAAATGTCAAGTTAACATGGCTAGTCTGTTCTGGGGGCATGATCCAGTCCCCCCCTGCTTCTTTATGTACTGCATCACTATGGCACTGTCTGTAAATATTAGAAGAGGTTCCATGGATTACAGCTGATTCAGAGAGTCAGCAGCATTTATAAGCGGTAGAATTTCTTTTATGTTGATGCATTTCAGTCTGTCTTTTTTGTTCCAAAGACCCTACACTGTTATTTCCATAGATACCGGTCCCCAAGCAAAATCTGACGTGTCTGTTGTTGCAAACTATGTTGGAGCTGGAAAGGAAAATGCATTGTAAGAAATCTGATTTCTCCACCACATGATCTCCCATTTTACAAATCCTGAGACCAGAATTTGAAATGTCAATGGGCGTTGATGCTGGGAACAGATATTTTAGCTATCATTATCTGTCTGATGTAGAGCCTTACCAAAGGTATCATGAGAATTATGGATGCTATTTGACCTAGCACCTGAGGAGTTGTCTTGCTGAGATGGAAGTCTAAGATGAAAACCCAAGTAATAGATCTAAATATAGATCGATTTTTTTTTTCAGTGGAAGAAACACTCTTTGCACTGAGGTGTCCAAGCAGGCAACCAGAAAAACAATCTTATGAGAAGTCAGAAAAGACTTCTAAATATTCTCTTGGAATCCCAGCCTGTGTAGTAGATTCCTTACCCAAGAGAGAGATTCCTGAGACTTTGAGGAAAACACTGCAAAGAGAAGGAAGTCATCTAAATAAAAAATGTGGACACCTTGCATTTTGCAGTGGACTACCAAAGGAGCTATAGACTTTTTGAACACTCGTGGAGTAGTGGATAGCTCAACGGGTACTACAGAGACCTGATACTGTGATCCAGACATGCAAAATGGATGAAATCTGGATCAGTTGTAATGTAATGCTATGCTTTTTTTTAATTTAAAGTCACTAAGAAACTCAAAGGAGAAAGAAATAACATGTTGTGAAGTGAAAGCATTCTGAACTTCGGCACCATCACCAACTGATTCAGGAAGGAAAGATCAAACCTACTTTTCAAGAGTAGTTTTTCTTTGGCACTAGAAACATCCTTGAATAACAACCTTCTCCTAACAGAGGAGAAGGAACATCTTCTATTATCCTCTGAGAAACTGAGAAAGCATGTGTTGTAAGACAGGAGGAAAGCAAAGAAAAGAGTTTGGTTTGGCTAATGAGGAATTTCCTTAAAAAAAAAGTAGAGCCCCCCCCCCCCAACACACACACACACACACACACACACACACACACACACACACACACACACACACACACACACACACACACACACACACACACACACACACACTCACTGCCATTTGTAGCCTCAGTGGATCTCATTCAGGACTCATTTGTCTGAAGCAATCTGTAGCCAAAGATAAAAATGGAGATTTGGTTGAATTTAGGGACTGCTGGGAGGGGTCCCATATACAGTAATTCTGACTTATTTGACTGCCCTTTTATCTGGGGGGGGGGTGCTACTTTGATTTTCAAATCTCCCTACCATTGCTTTTTAAAAGTTCACTTAACAGCCTTCTGTTGAGAATGCTTATATTATGTTTTGTTAAAGTTGGAGAAGGTGGCAGTGAACATCTTAAAAAATTTGGAGAAGGATGGTTGAAAAATCTAAGAGATTTCCTGAATTAGCTTTCTGTTCTCATTTCATTTTTATGACCTCTGAAACTGAAGGTTCAAAACATAGATTTCTGATTAAGGGAGAATTCAAAATTTCATTCTTAACATCTTCAGGCACGTTTGAGACTGCAGCCAGGCAAACCTCATTAAAGCAGTTCCAGTGGCAGCAGCAACTTCCCCAGGGATGGGCACACTTTCCCTGCCCCTTCTCTCACAACCAACAAAGAGTGGCTTTCTCTTGTCCACAAAGGAGACACCAACAGATGCAGAGGATTTGACTAACCCCTGGCCCACAGTGGCTATAGAGGCTACACTAGAAGGATCCAAAGAAAAACCGAGTGGTTTGAGGAACCATCTTTGGCCACAGCAAGTCACCTATCTGTGGCTGAGTCAAATTACCTGCTTGCTGTGGTGGCAAATCCTGCTTAACAATCTTTATATTTTTTTTGGCTGAAGAAGGTCCAGTTGAGGACCCAGTATGTTGTTCCATGGTCAAGCCAAAAATGGTGCTTGATTTCTTAAGAAACATAGCAGCAATAGTCAGTAAAACAGGAAAGTAGCAACAAAATAACTTTTTTTCCAAGAAAAACATACTATAAAACAGTTTAAATACTTTCCAATTCCACAAAAAGTAAAGTAACAGTTTCTCCACAGAAAAAAGTAGTTTAAAATAATTTTTTTTCACAAAAGTAAAACTGTGCACTTCCATTTCAAAGTATCTAAAAGTCATGTTGGTGTGGGTTGCAAACTGGCTAAGTGACAGAACCCACAGGGTCAGAGTTGCTGGAGCCATGTCAGACTCAAAGCCTGTCACAAGTGGTATCCCACAGGGCTCAGTCCTGGGTCCACTCTTGTTCGGCATCTACTTTTCTGAAGTACAAGCAAACACAGGAGGGTTATGGCTGACAAAGTTTCCAGATGACTGCAAACTGGGCGCCATAATCGAAAACACATCTGACACAGATATCCTTCAGAAGGGCCTCACAGAAACGGATAACTGGTGCCAGAGCCATGGCCTAAAGTTAAATGCCAAGAAATGCATAGTCATACCCTTCGGGAAAAACAAGGTTACCCCTAGCTACCATATAGGTGGCAATCCACTGAGCACAGAAGAAGTCATCAGGGATCTGGGGACCCAGGTTGACAGTAGCCTTCGCTTGACACTCATGTTGCTAAAGTAGTTAGGAAAACCTTCTACATTGCCCACCTGATCATGAAGGGATTCACATCTAGATCAAGGGAGGTCATCGTCCCCCTGTACTCATCACTCATTAGACCCATGATTGAGTACAATGCCCCATTCGGAATGTATCTGACCCGACACCTGCAGCAGCTGGAAAGGCCCCAAAAGTTCCTCACCAAAAGGATAAAGGGTCTCAAAAATATGTCTTATGCTGCCCGACTGAAAGAACTCCAGCTCTATTCAGTCTCATACCGCTTGCTCAGAGGTGACCTGTGCCTGACATATAAGGCCATGTCAAACCCAGATTTGATGAATATGCTTCACCTCAAAAATCTAGATCCCTCAGAACCACAAGGGCGGAGACTTAAACCTTGACACGGTTATTAATAGAACATGCTGGAGGGACAGATTCATCACCCAGAGACTCCTATGCTGTGGAACAAAATCCCGGTACATGTGAGGCAGAGCACCTCGCTGGCCTTGTTCAAGAGGAATCTTGACCAATGGATGGGGGATCGCAGATATACCCCAGGGATTACTTCAGTGTCACTGCTTGACAGAGGCACAGCAAAATAATAGGCATAGTTTTATTCAAACTAAAGGGGTGGCGAAAGCCAAATAACTATGGGCTAGGCTTATAAATGCCCTTGGGCAGATAGCCTAGTATGAACCTATGAACCTATGAACCTATAAGAAAGTCAACAAAACCACTTTTTCCTAGCATAAGAGTGTCTTTTTCAGAAAAAAGTTAAATTTTCTGTGAGAAAAAGTAAAGTGGAAGGTACCCCCAAAGAGAACAGCATTAGCTGACCATTGATACTCAAAAGCTCACACAGGAGCATTTCTTTGGCAGCAGGAAAGCTCTGAAGAGCCTGACATCCTGAGCTACCTAATGGCTTGGCTGTATGGAAGATGCCCAGAAGCTTTGGAAGTTGGCTGGCTGTTATATCCTTGGCAAATATAACTTAGGGTACTACAGCTAGTAGTAGCAGACAACAGGATATGTGCATAACGTCTGTAAACATACATACCTTGATGTACAGATGTTGCAGATGTAGCCCAGAGGAATCTATAACAGACATACAGAAAGTCCTTGTTGAATCAGTTCCTTCACAGATGTGGTAAACTGTATCATATCATTGTTATGGGGAAGTACTACACTAGTGCGTTACTTACTGACACTTGGATTGTCACTGCCTACATCCAAAACAATCCTGGGTTTGAGGGTGTGCATTAACTTCCCAGACAGGGTCAATAGGAGCTCAATGACTCCTCCAAGGCTGTGAGCTATTTTGTGCTTTTGGTACACCTTCTGAAACAGACATACCCTTGCCAATGTCAATGTCCTATGGTCTTGTCTTTTGCACAGTATCATATCAGTTGCCATTCACTGTACCTGTTGTAGAAATCTACTCACATCCTCTACCACTCTGTCCATACTTTCCTCCAGTATGGAACCACAAGTGCTGTAGCTGCCAAACCACACCAATGTACAGGAAGAAAAATGCCACAGTGTTGAATTTAAACATCATAATACTTTATTTTATGTTAAGTGCATTTATCTGTATAACAAACAAAAAATACCTCATCAAAACATTCATCACCAGAAGTGAAATGATTTAACTATCCTTTCCTCAGATCCCCAATCAATTAAGCATTAGTTAAAATTAATTAAATGATACAAATAAACTTTGAAATAGTTCACAAATAAAACAAGTTTTAATTTATGCCTTTTAAGACTCAAAACACTTAAAATAGATGTAACCTCATATAATACTAGTGGTTTATCAGCCTAAAGATGTAATTGCCATTTTAATTATCTCACCTCACTCACATCTTCCCAAGGAGTCTGTATTATGTGATAGAACAGTGAAATGTAATAATCAACCCCTAAATGTCAAACTGTCGGAATGTCGAACGGTTCAATGGAGATCTCTGCACAATGCAGACATGGACATTTTCCATTGTCTGCACTGTAGTGCGATCTTGGAGTTGGTATTTTTAAGTAGCGGGGGGTGGAGGGTGCAGGGGGGTTTGTCCCCCTGCTTAGAGTGTTTCTATGGTTTGATTTTTTTATGGGAGGTTTTTGCCGTTCAACATTACAGCGTTTCAACATTTAGGGGTCGATTATTATGTGTTCGGACATTTCACTGTTTGATCACATAATGCAAATGCTTCCCAAGGACCTGCCCCTGGGATTTTTTCCCACCAGTTGCAAAATGTCCATATGCCCTTCTACATAGGCTCCTGCAAGTCCTGTCCCCATAAAATGATGAACAAACCTGGCACGTGGGCAGATAAACATTGGTTGCAATAACCACAACTGAAAGTACCATATTTTTTTTGAATACATTCTTCAAGTTGGTATCCCTTTTGTAAGTAGATCTCGGACCTTCACCCTCATAATTTTATACCATTATCACTACTTAAAATAAACAATTCTTTTGTAAAATATTGCTGACAACAGAAGTGTCAACATGACATGTTAAATCCATAGAACTTCTGTATTCCTTATTATTGCTTTTAGTTAAAATAACTCCTGAATTCCCCAAAAATGGAAAATAAAAACCACCACTCCTGTTGTTAACTACTTCAGCATAAATAAGTTGTATAAAGAAAACTGGGTACTCTTTCTTATAATAAAGAAATGAAATAATCCAATTTAGTAATTAATAACACGACAATTGGATATCATCCAGGCTAAATTAACCATGTTTACCCTTTAACAAGGCTTTGATATGCAACTAAGAATTTTTTAAAGTATTTTTCTATAAATGCTGGACCTAAAATATTTACTAGCCATATCTTTATCAATAAAAACACTTCAAAGTAACTTGTCTCCTTCACAGATGAAAGATGAGTGAATTTCAAAAATTTGCTAGTACAATTGATATAAACAATGCATTCATCTCCATCCAAAAACGGAAAATGCCATCTAAAAAACATTAATATATGCTATAAGAATTCACACAATTGGATGCAAAAACAAATCTAGACTCCATAATTACATAATGATATAAGCATAAATGGGGTTGCATGCCACACAATTGCTACCCTTGAGTTATATAGAAATATTATCCATCCAAAAAAGTAATTATTATGCATAGTCAATTCTACAAAAGCCATAACCACCTCAGGTTCACCATTACTCAAAAATTCACTTTCATTATTTAGATTCCTGTTTATGCAAGTTAAAAATGCCAAGAATATTTTAACAAATGTAGATGTAAATTCTTAAAAGGTTTTAGCAGTGTCAAGATGGCACAACGCCACACCAAAGAGTGTTCTAGCCACACAGCAAGAGGTTCCCTGGTTTGATTCTCATCTGGGGTGGCTTTTGTGCGGAATCTGCATGCCCTTCCTGTGTTCATGTGTGTTTCTTCCAGGTGCTCCAGTTTCCTCCCACATTCCAAAGACATGCAGTAAGTGGACTGACTACTGTAAATTGGCCATAGGTGTGAGTATGTGTGCAAGTCTGTGGTGTGGATGAACTACTGTGGCAGAGCTAGCCACCCAGTGTTGTAAATATTGGCTCTAGATGATTGTCACCAGTGAATTGACATTATAACCCAATGGGAAAAAAGGGTTATGGATGGATGGATTGTAATAGAGTGTCAATATACAATGTCAGAGGCTTAGTTTTTGATCCTCCCACATCAGCAATTGGTTGCAGTGGTGGATCATACATCTTTTTATGTATTTTCACTGTGTACTGAAATTTTTTGGTATTTGAGGATTTTGATCCAGTAAAAAGGAAAGTTCAGAGTAATCATCTGACATACGAAGTTCAGAGTAATCTGACTAACATAACATAGCATTTGAAAATAGTCAATATACCCATATTTACTTCATTTAAAGAAGAAACTGTATATACAGTGTCATTCTATAATGCATACAATTTGTTCAAATAATTACCAGATTAACAGTTGTGGTTCTGTTTTTTTTTTCATAGGTAAGTACTAGGCTATCTGCCCATGGGCATTTATAAGCCTATCCACAGAGTGATGACTTTCGCCTTCCCATTAGATTAGTAACCTGGGCCTCTATCAACAGGGCTCCTGAAGTGATCCCAGGGTAGAACTTACGATTACCCATCCACTCATCAAGATTTCTCTTGAAGAGGGTCGGAGAGGAGCTCTGTCGAATATGGATTGGGATTCTATTCCAGAGTGTGGGGAGTCGCTGGGACAGGAATCTATCCCTCCAGCATGTCCTGTTTTTTTGTACATAGGTTCAAGTCACTAGAATGAGTGGTTCTGAGGGATCTCGTTTTTTTGAGGGGAAGCATGTCCATTAGTTCAGGGTTTGACATGGCCCTATAGGTCAGGCATAGGTCACCTCTGAGCAGACGGTAAGTGACTGAGAAGAGCTGGAGCTTTTTTAGTCGTGCTTCATAGGGTAATTGTTTAAGGCCCTTAATCCTCTTAGTGAAGTACTTCTGTGGTCTTTCTAGTTGTTGCTGGTGTCTAGTGAGGTACATCCCAAATGGGGCATTGTACTCTATTATGGGCCTAATGAGTGAGGAGTAAAGGGGCACAATCACCTCATTGGATCTGGATGAGAAACCCTTTGTGATCAGGTGTGCCACATAGAAGGATTTCCTGACCATTTTGGCTATGTGGTTATCAAAGGAGAGCATGTTATCTACTTGGGTACCCAGGTCCCTAATTACTTCTTCTGTACTTAGTGGATTCCCATCTATGTGGTAGTTTGTAGATACTTTGTTTTTCCGAAATGGGATTACTATGCATTTTTAGCTTGAGGCCGTGACTTTGACACCAGGTGTTTGTCTCTGTGAAACCCTTTTGCAGGATGTCTGTGTCAGCTGGTGAGTCAATTATTGCACCCAATTTACAGTCATCTGCGAAGTTGGTTAGCCACAGTCCCACCGCCTTTGCCTGTACTTCGGAGAAATATATACCGAACAGCAGGGGTCCCAGGACTGAGCCCTGTGGGACTTTGCTTGTGACTGGTTTAGAGTCAGACATGGCGCCTGCCAGTCTTACCATGTGGGTTCTGTCTGAGACCCAATTGGCAACCCATCTCGTGACATGGGGGTTGATATTTAAACTGGTGAGTTTGTCTATGATTCCTGAGTGTGGGATGGTGTTGAACGCCTTAGCGAGGTCCGGATATGCTGTGTGGACCACCTTCCCTTCATCTATGGCCTTGGTGACTGTTTCGAAGAAGTCGACCAAGTTCAGGAGGCAAGATCTGCCTTTAACAAAGCCGAACTGGGTGGGGTCCAGTGTCTGGAGGTTCCCAATGTCCCTGTTAATGAGCTCCATGATAATGCGTTCCATAGCTTTGCAGACCAGGGTCAGTTGTGGCACCACCTTTGTGGAGTGGTACGACTGTTGCTGTACGCCATTGTTCCGGTACATAGCCTGTAGAGAGGCTGAGTTTGAATAGTGATTTGAGATGGGGGGTTAGTTCATTTTAAAACTCGTGTAAGACACAACCTGGGATAGCATCTGGTCCCATTGATGCTGTGTTTTTCGCCTTTGCAAGGGCTGTCTTTACTTGTGTGTCTGAGATATCTGGAGCGCCACATTCTTCTGGGATGGGTGCTAGCCCCATTGGTGGAGAGGGGGTGGGGTGAAGTTTGCACTGAACTTGTCAGCCAGGATGTTGGCAATGTCAGTTAGTTCAGTGCATTTATGGTCATTATGCACTAGCTTGGAGCAGATCTGAGAATTTGCCCCTAGACTCTTGACATAGTTAAAGAAGGCCTTGTAGTTATCCTTAGAGTCATTGGCTATTTTTCTTTCGAAGTTGGCCTTGGATGATTTAATGAGGGAGCGCAGTTTTTTACTGATGTTAATCAGAAATGCCTTCTTATTTTGGGATTTTGTTCTATCTTGCAGGAGTTTCCTCCTTCTGTTGTAAAGTTTATTTATGGCTAGTGTCCATCAGACTGGCTTCCTCTTTTTTGAGGAGTTGGTCTTGGTTTTACTTGGGATGGCTTGGTCCATGCATTCTTGAAGGTGTTCATAGAATGCACTTGTAAACAATTCTGCCGATGGGTCATCATTTTCCATTTGATTGGGAGCTTTGAAACTTCCCACCTCGGTCTTGAGGAGTGTGAAGTTGGCTTTAGAGAAGTTTTTTACCTTGATTTCCTTTGCTGGGGGGGGGGGGGTCGGGATGTGGATGTCCAGTGTGATTAGTTTGTGATCTGATCTTAGCAATGACGAGTTTACCTCAGGTGTGGAACATAGATTCCCCATGTTGGTGATGACCAGGTCCAGTATGTTGTCACCTCTTGTGGGAGTGGTGACCAGCTGTTCAAGGGCGTTTAAGTTTATAAACTCAAGGAAGCATTGGGCTAGGGCATTTGACCTTGAGTAGTTTTCCCAGTCAATGTTTGGATAGTTGAAGTCACCCAGTAGCATGGTGTTGGGTAGAATTTTCATACTTTCTAATGTTCTCAGGAATGCTGCATGAGGGTCCTGAGACAAGGTGGGAGATCTGTAGCAAGCTATAAATTGAACAGTCAATTTACCCGCTGTCAATTGCACTTGGATGGTCTCAGATTCCTTGTGCTGTGTTACTAACTTGGAGGTGTGGGTGTTCTTGATGAATATGGACACACCCCCTCCTTTTGTGTTCCGGTCCTGGTTTTGAGACCTAAAGGTATGGTAGGAGTTATAGCCTGGTAGTGCTGGGGTGCTCTCTGGAGTCTTGAACCAGGTTTCTGTCACTGCACATATGTCGATTTCTTCCATACTAAGGAGAGCCTTGAGTGCGTGCATTTTGAGGTTTAGACTTCTGGTGCTGAGCAGCATTACCCTCAGTTTTTGTTTATTATTGTTGTTTATGGTGGTGGGTTTGTCTTTTGAGCCTTGCCTAAAAAAGGCAGTATTGGGGCGGCAAGAGTCTTGGCCAGTATTCAAAAGCCCAGGGGCGACAGGTGCAAGCCGTCTCTGGCAAAGCAACGTGGCTTGTCAAGCATGTCATCCCAGGCTGACAAGTACTGGATCCCCTTTGAATGACACCAGTAGTTTAACCAATTGTTGAAACTGATCATTTTTTCTTCATATGCTGGCATCATTTTGGGTGATGGCAGGATGCTACTCAGAGTCAGAATCATACCAGCCTGGGCTACATGGTCAGAGAACTCCTCCATGTCTCTTCATGTAGTCCAGGGAGGTACGTCTCAGGTCATTTACGCCAACATGTACAATGGCAGAGTCATATTTGTACTTGTTCTGGAGTGACTTGAGTGCATGTGTTATGTGGTGGATTCTGACACCCAACAGGCAGCTTATGGTAACCTTCTCCTTTTTCAGTCTAATGAGTGGGACGTCTGTGTGCCTGATGATAGAATCACCGATTACTAGTGCGTTAGGTGTGTTATTTAGCCTTAAGGGCTGTTTCTGCTTGGCACACTGATGTTGTGACGTATGTGTTACCTGGTTTCTGTTGTGGGGTGGGGGTTGCTTGGGTGTATGCTTAGGAGGTCTCTGTTGTTTAGGCAGGTTCTTATTTAGAGCCTTCAAGTATGTTTTTGCGTGTTTCTGAGGGTTGTTTTCTGGTGCAGCTATGGCTGGTCTATGTGAGTCTGGTAATGTGGTGCTAGTGTTGCCCTTCTCCTTGTGACTGGTTGATCCAGTTGTGGGTTGAGAGAGCTTAGCCTCCAATTTGGCTGTGTAGCTGCATCTCTCACATATGTTTGTGTTGGTTGGGAGGAGGAGGGGGTTGTCTGTGTACATGAGGCAATTGTAACATTGCCTCAGGATGACCAGATTCACCAGCTGGACTGGAGAGCACACCTGAAGCTGTCCCTTGAACATGCCTTAATAGATGGTTGGGACTGTATTGCTGATTGGATGAGTAAAGAGCCTTAAACTTCCTCAGTATAGGGCTGAAGTGCAAGCTGTAAGCTAGTGCTAGTTTTAGTGAGTTTTAGTAAGTGCCAGTCTTAAATTGCCTTATTTCTAGTGCTGGGTTGAAGTGTTTCAAGTTTCATGGGAAAAACTGAAGTGCAGACTTCGTGGAGCCTGGAATAGTTTAACCGCAGCTAAACAGTGCTGCGCAAACCCGCGCAAAACCGCGCTAAGCGTTTTTTATACCAGGGAGATCAAAAAGGATAGAAATTAACCCAAAATGGCCAATGAGCTACAAGTTGCTGGGCTGGGACTACTCCTACAGGGACAGATAGGCTGCTCAGAGTTCCCTCTCTCACAGTGAACAAGGAAGCCACCTAATTATCCAAGTATGATATGGGCAACACAGGAACCTTTACCACAGTCCTGGATTCAGCTCATTCCTATGTACCCACTTATCCAGTTTATCTAATTCAGGGTCACAGAAGAACTGGAATCATTCCTGACACTAGTTAGTTAGTTAGTTAATCATTTGTTTACCAGGAAAGTCTGACTTGGAATGAGCCAATTGTCAGTGGAGGCCCGGAAGGGAACACACCAGACGCATGTCTTTTTGAATGGATAGATGGATGGATTCTGCCTTAGAACCAAAAAGAAAATATTTGTCTAAGGGGGCATCCAGAAGTCTGGATGTTACATGTTCAGGAAGGGACTGCTTCCTCAGCTAGGCTTGTCTTCTAATGATGAATCGTGTAGCTTTCCTAAGTTACGGCTGACATTAAAGGTGTATAATGCCACAAGGAGCAGTTTTTACATTATAAACAACACTAAACAACTTATTGGACCTCTAGTCCATCTGAACTACATGTTTGAGACTTTGGAGGAAATGATAGCATCCACTGAAAGCTCAGATGTACTGAGGGAAGATATGTTCACTCCATACAAAATCTACCCCAACCAAGAACTGAAAAGGAGAATGAACTACTGTGAGGCAGCAATGCTGTCCTCTATTCCATCTTTGTCACTTGTATTACTTTGTATTTCCATTTAGTTATACACTTGCCACTTTCCTAAGTTATGGCTGAAAAAGGACTGTAATATATTGCCCCATCTATTTGTTAAACAAACAACTAAATAAGCGTCTAAGTTCAATCAAAAATGAAATGATTATGTCTGAGTAATATGGATTCCCCTCATTTATTCGAAACCTGATTGCTGATTTTCACTTTGCCCATTTTTGCCTATCACTACTCCCAGATGCCACATTTGTGGGCTTTAATGTAGTCTGGTAAGTGTACCCTAAGACTGCAGGATATCACAGAAAGAGCAAGACATAATTCTTGTGTTCTAGCTGACGGCTCTTTACATGTTGTGTGCTTGAGCAACTAGTTTTGTGTAATTGTTGTCATGTAATTGGGTTTAGGGCAACTTAGTTGAGGAATGGTAGTGTACCTTACAAACTAATATTGATGTTCTTTCAGTTTCACTGTTGCAGTCCCGACTTGCAGGATTTCCTGCTGTGGAAGCTCTTGGCAAGCCCAACTACCATAGCATATTCACCCCTCCTTCAGAATCCTGCAGATGCCCTATCCAACAGCACTAAGTTTGGATATAAAGGGAATCGGACAGCACAATTACCCATTTGGAGTCTGATGTACTTCTGGGTCTCTCTACTTCCTTACAAGCTGAAGGACTTAGCTTGTTGGTTGGATTCAGGACCACTTCATAGGCTCCAGCTTCCAATGATCTATCTAAAACTGATGATGGCTCTTCACGTTGTCAGGAGATCACCTCTGCTTACTACTCGTGAGATTCAGTTGATCCAAGTACTAGAGCAGAGGTTGGCCTTAGGTCAGAACCTAAGAATCCCCACAAAAATGCTACACCCACCGTACCTCTGTCTAGACTGACAGATTCCCACTCTCAAGCCTACCAACAAGACCTAGTGATACTGGCTGATGATTTTATTTCCTTGGTTAGATCTAGATGCTTCCTTCCACCTGAAACATTCCCAGGTAAAACAGAGAGGGATGCCCCACCACAAGAATATTCTGACTCATTTGACTAAAAGGATGATTTGCATCATGATGAATCCACCTTTGAAGATGATGCATCAATTGCTTCCTATGGGGATTCTGACTCTGAGGAGAGCCTTGCCTCAGACTCTATCCACCCAAGGATATTTCCTTTGGGGAAACATTGCATACCCCGATGGAGCACTTCAAATGGGAAGCTTAGGACTACCCCCAATCCAAAGAGAGGATTAGTGAATTTCTTAATCTCCATGAGCATAAACCCCTTGCCATTCGCCCAGTCTTATAGATGGTAGACATATTCCTAGATTCTTCTTTGCAACCTGACTTTCTGCTACCTGCCCCTTAAAAACCTGACAGATTTTACACAGTTCTAATTCCAACAAACACCTTTTTAAGAACCATGTGGCAGATCCTGAAGTAGTGACTCCATACCCTAAAGGAGCAAATGTTAGATCTTACAAAAAAAATTTGCCTACAGTTTGGTCTAGACAGGTTTGGAAAGAAAGTCCCCACCTTTGCTACCCTTGTCATGAGGGCTTGGTAGTTTCATGTGGTGAGGCACCAGAAAACTATTCTTGACCAGATGGAACAAACTGATGGAGACTGAAAATAAGGGCCTCTCAAAAGAATTAGTGGTGCTATGCAACTCCTGCTCTCATGTAGCTAAACACACTCTGCACTTGCAATATGATACCTTGGAAACCTCCAGCAGGGCAGCATCCACATCATCCATCATTAGAAGACATACTTGGCTGAGGGAGCAGTCCCTTCCTGAACATGTCAAATCCAGTCTTATGGATGCCCCTTAGACAAAGATTTTCTTTTTGTTCCTAAGGCAGAAAATGTCCTTAAGAAAATGGAGGCTAAGGCCATGTCCATGCAAACTTGCTTCAGGTCCAACCTCCTCTTTCAGCTGGAATTACCCTACAAAAGATTGTTTTTTTCCAGCCCTCCAGTCTAGGCCTTGGCAAAGGAAACCTCATAGGTAAAGGAGGCAAGGACAGCACCAGGGGCCAAGACAGTGGCAAACAGACCCCAAAAGGCCTGGGGAATCATATACCCAGGGACCTAGCAGGGAGCAGTCATAACTCTTGCATGGTAATCCCTTCCTTCTTCCCCCACCCCACCCCCAAGCTTGGGGGAGTGTCACTATTCTAAAAGAACTGTACTCTCATTACCAGGGATCTATGTGTGCTAATCATTCAAAGAGATTACAAGCTCAAGTTTGAAAAACCCTTGATTTACTCAGGCTTCCCAGACATTCCTCCAAACCAAAAGAGAGAGGCCTTTACCCAAATACAGCTTCTCTATGCTCAAGGCTCTGTGGAACCAGTACCAAAATCCTTACAAGGAAAAGGTTTTTACTCCAGACTTTTCCTAGTTCCCAGAAAAGAAGGTACCTGGAGGCCAATACTAGACTTGTCAAGGCTCAGCAGATTCTTACAGGTCCCAAAATTCAAAATGCTAACTCTGCAAAAACTAGTACCCATGATTTGCCCCTGTGCTTCATAGTAACCTTTGATTTAAAAATGCATACCTCCATATCCCCACAGAGAAATCATACAGAAGATTATTATGCTTCAGAGCAGGTATGAGGCAGTATAAATTCTATGCTGTGCCCTTTGGCTTGTCTACTGCACCCAGGGTCTTCACAAAATGCCTAGGCCTCATGATAGTCTTCTGCAGAACAAAGGGAATTCAGATTTACCTTTACTTAGATGATTGCCTCAGTTGGGGAACAAGCCTAGAAAAACTCAAAGCAACCATATATACTTTATATCCAAAACTTATTAACCTCAGTGGGGTTCACCATTAATACAAAAAGTTCCCAAACAAACCCTTACCTTTCTAACCCTGTACTTGAAAAGATTCCTGACAAGAAATACCTCACAGCCAGAGAGTATCTCAGGGCCCTGGAATATATGGCCTTTTGCACTCCCATGAACCCCCTAGACAGAGTACATATGAGAAAACTACAATTGTGTCTCAAAAATGTGTGATGCCACAATTCACAGTCTCTCATCTTTAGAATAAAACTGCTTCCTTGCCTCAGAAAGAGTTTGCCTGATGGGCCCAAGCATGCACTCTCAATCCAGGCCTTCTCTTCATGTTCACCCCTCAGGACCAAACTCTGACAACATATACATCATAAATAGCCTGCAGAGCCCACTCTAACAGCTTCCAGACCCAAGGCAGATGGGACTCCAAGTTCAAAAACAAATAGATCAACCTAAAAGAAGTAATAGAAGTCCAAAATGGCCCAGTTGCCTTCCAAAAAAAAAATGGAAACCTTGAGTCCTCCTGGTGAAGACAGACAATACCACAGTTATGTGGTATATGAACAAATGGGAGGGGGGACCCACTCTTACCCCATTCGGACCTTTGGGAAACAGCAACTCCCTAGGGCTGCACCTTATGGCACAGTATTGACCAAAAAAACAGTCAACTAGTATCTCACCTCTGCAGGAGCCTTTCAGATCCCCATGAGTGGGAACTGCATCAGAAATTATTTCTCAGCATAGCCAAAAAATGGGGTGTACCACAGATGCACCTTTTTGCCACCAAAGAAAATGCTGACTTGAAAAAGTTTTTCTTCAGAAAAAAAATGAAGTCAGCCTGTAAGACAGACACCTTTTCTTTTCCTTAGACAGGGCTATTCCTCTGTGTCTTCCCCCTAGTACCACTGCTGCCTAGGGTATTGATGAAATAAGGGAAGAGGAGCCAAGGGTAATTCTGATAGCCACAAATTGGTTGATGCACTGGTACCCCCTATTACTCAGTCTAACCAACAGATATCCCTGGCAGCTGTCGTAGAGAGTGGACCTGCTAAGGCAGAACAGGGATACAATAATACACCCTAACCTGCACACACTAACATAGACAGCTTGGATGACACCTTGATTCAAAGTGAGGGGTTGCTCCTTGACAAGCAGGTCTTGGACATTCTAAAAGGTACCAAAAGACCTAGCACTAAGAAGTCTTAGTCCACCAAATGGAAAAGATTCATTCTTTGGTGTAGACAAAGGGGACCCCATCAAGCTCAGACCCCTTTCATCCTGTCACTGTTATCCTGCCTTTTGAAAAAGGTCTTTCCTACCCCTGTATAAAAATCCATGCTTCAGCTATTTCCACCTATCTGCCTTTTCAACATCCTCTCTATACACATCCCATTATGAAACAGTTTCTGAGAGGAGTTGTCCTCATTAGACCTTCCATAAAACCTCCTGTTCCTCCTTGGGACCTCAAGTTAATTCTGGAAAAGGTCACCCTTTGAACCCAGAGGCTTCTGCTTATAGAAAATTCCTGAGCTGAAAGACAGCCTTTCTACTAGCCATTACCTCAGCCAGAAGGGTGTCAGAGCTTCAGATCCATCATTTATGCTTCAGGTGGTAACAGAGACCTCTTTAAACCAGACTATGCACTTACCTAAATTCTTTAAACCAGACTATGCACTTACCTACATTTTTTAAACCAGACTATGCACTTACCTACATTCTTTAAACCAGACTATGCACTTACCTACATTCTTTAAACCAGACTATGCACTTACCTACATTCTTTAAACCAGACTATGCACTTACCTACATTCTTTAAACCAGACTATGCACTTACCTACATTCTTTAAACCAGACTATGCACTTACCTACATTCTTTAAACCAGACTATGCGCTTACCTACATTCTTTAAACCAGTCTATGCACTTACCAACATTCTTTAAATCAGACTATGCACTTTAAACCAGACTATGCACTTACCTACATTTTTTCCTAATCAAGGAGAGAAGGGGTCCTTCATTCTTTGGATGTGAATAGGCAACTGCATTACTACTTGGACAGAATCAAAAATGTCAGGAAATCAGACCAACTTTTTGTGGCCTTTCCAGTAGCTCTAGGAGAAATCAGTTTCTAAACAAACTATTTCCAAATGGATCTGCCACTGTATCTCCTTTTGCTATAGCCATCATAGTAAGAAGCCTCCTGATGCTGTTAGGACACATTCCACCAGGGCTACAGCTTTCTTTACTCCTTCTTAAAGGGGTGGCCATGAAGGACATTTGGAAGCAGCTACTTGGTCCTCTGTTCATACCTTCATGAAACATTACCATCTTTCTTGTTGTTGTGTCTTTCAGCTTTTCCCGGTTAGGGGTCACCACAGTGGAACTCCGGTCTGCTAATAATTGGCAGTAGATTTTTACATGCCGAGTTGCCAGCTCTGACGCACAACCTTCAATGAAGGTACGCCCATTCACGCAAGTCTCCACGCGGGAGACGCTCTAGCTGAGAATCGAACCGGACAGCATCTTACTGTGAGGCGACAACACTACCGCAGCACCACCATCGCAGTGAAACATTACCATCTTCCTAACTTTTCCAATTACAGAACAGGATTTGCCACTGGCATTCTACAGGGCATCATTGCCTCCCCTTAATCCTGTATTTTAGCTTTGGGAATCATCTCCCAGCTCAGGACTGCAACAGTGAAACACAAAGAATATAGTACAGTTTTGTACACTTACCATAAATGTAGCTTTCCTTTCTGGCCTACGAGATAGGCTAGGGCATTCACCTTCTCAATCAGGGTGACACACTTTCTCCTTCACACTTATTCTGGAATCAAGGGTCCCAGACTCCTGACCTCAAGGCTATACTGAGGGGCTTCTACTTATTAGGGGCAAGAAAGTACTGAGGTCATGGCACCAGCCAACTCACTTTATACGCAAACAAAGTGACATTGCATAGGGTGTCCTTTGTCTTCTTTAGGAGGGCAAAATATTCTCTAGTAGTCAGGCTGGGCAAGGGCTTGCATGATAGGAAATCCCACAAGTCAAGACTGCAACAGCAAATATGCTTCAATATTTACATTTATGGTAAATGTATACAGCTGTACTTTTTTTTTTTTTTTTACTGACATTTGTGCCTTAAAAGACATCTGTAATTATAACTGCTCTCTTCCCTAACATGAACTTTTGTTTTTGATGGCACTGGCCTACTGTCATACCTTTTTTTCTAAAGAACAATTACTTTCACAAAACTATAAGCTAAATGTGTGTTCTTTTAAAATGTGCAGCTGAACAAGTTTATTTTTTGGACCTCTTCCTGATCACGTACAGTGTTGCTACCTCTCTCATGTAGTAAAATATAACACACTAATTGAGCAACACATTGATCAGTCAAATAACAGTACATATCCTAATGGCTTATGATTAATTTCTTGGTATTCTACTTTTTCTTTCATTCAATTGTTTTCAACAGCCTCATGTAAAATAATATGTCAGACAAGTCAGATAATCAGCCTACCACCAGCCAATTTTTTTAAAAAAAACGTATAAACCATATAGTTCTACCTCTCCAGTTCATCATGAAATCTATCCTAACAAGTAAAATTATCAAAAAGAAAAAAAATGGAAACAGTATTACACTATCCACATAATTTTTACAAATTAATAAGAAATGGATACATAAAAAATTAAGGAAGAGCAATGATGGAAAAATGAGGACTGATAATCACTTAAACAGCTTTATGCCAGTTGGCACTGTAAATGTTCTGCCCAAGAACTTTTGTTGAGAAATATGCTATCCACAGAAAATATGCTAAGAGCCTGCAGTTTCTCTAGGGAACAGAGTTCAAAGCAAAGATGTTCCAATTTCTGAAGATATGTCAGAATATTCTTACAACTGTTATAGTCAGGACATGCACTGTACTCTTTGGATCCAGTTGATAAAGGTTACAGGACTGCTTTTCAACTGAAATAATACCTACTTCAGCCCCAGAAGCCTACTGGGAGCCTTGCTAGCAGTATTTTGCTTCTCAGTTGCTCACCTTGTTTGAGACTGAGTGAAGACAGAGTTCTCACAAAGGAAGACATGATGACAGATTCTTCTTCTGGACACACTGACAGATTCTGCAAACAGAAAACAAAGCAGTTGAAAAACGATTTGCACTTACCCATGCGTAACTTGCAAGCATGCTTGCTTAGTGGGTACAGTAGAATAGTTATTTTTTTTCTTTTCATATTAAAAAGGGTTTACGGCTGTTGTAATTTGTAGATATTAACATTAAAGTTAATTTCTAAACTAAAGTACCTCAAATACTGTGGAAAAACTAAAGCACCGGCAAGAATACTCCAAACATCTGCACTGCCCACAGCTGAAAATGCATAAATTATGCAAGATCTTTCATAAAAAGGTATTAGTTTATGTTTGTCAGTCAATGCACTTGTTTCCTAAGTGCCACTCCAGTCATGCTACTCTTAAGGAGTGTGTGCATGTGTGTGTGGGGTATGTGTGTGTATGTGTGTGGGGTATAGACTGTGTGGGCATGTGTGTGTGTGTGTGTTTGTGGGCGTGCGTGTGTGTGTGTGTGTGTGTGGGTGTGTGCGTGTGTGTGTGTGTGTGTGTGTGTGTGTGTGTGTGTGTGTGTGTGTGTGTGTGTGTGTATGTGTATGTGTGTATGTGTATGTGTGTGTGTGTGTGTGTGTGTGTGTGTGTGTGTGTGTGTATAGGGTTGATGGTGCATACATGTGTGTGTGCAAGTGTGAGTGGCTAGAAGGTGTGCGCACATGTGTTTATGTGTATGTGGGGGGTGGTAGAGGGTATATGCACATATCTGTATGTCTGTGTGTGTATATGTGTGTTGGGGGTGTAAAGGATATGTGCATATGTGGGGGGTACAGGATGTGTGTATGTGTGTATATGTATGTTTGTGAGGGCAGAAGGTGTATGTAGTATGTCTGTGTGTGGGGGGCAGGGTGTATGCATGTGTATGGGCACATGTGTGTGGAGGACGTAGACAGTGTGTGCATGTGCATATGTGTGAATGTGGGATGGTAGAGGGCATGTGTGAATATCAGTGTGAGTGTGTGTGTATGTGTGTGTGGGGGGTGCTAGGTGTGTGAACATGAGTGTGGGGTACAGGGTGTGTGCATATGTGTTTGTGGAGGATAGAGGGTGTGTGCATGTCTGTATGTGTGTATATTTGTAGGGGGGAGATGTTGTGTGCAGTATGTCTGTGTGCAGCGGGGAAGCAGGGTGTATGCATGTGTATGTATGTGGAGGAGGTAGAGAGAGAGAGTGTGTGCGCACACATGTATGTGTGTGAGTGTGTGCGTGTGTGTGCGCGCGCATGTCTGTGTGTATGGGTGAATGTGGGATGGGACAGGGTGTGTGTTCGTTAGTTTGAGGGGGTGCAGGGTGTGGGCATATGTGTTTGTAGGGGACAGAGACTGTGTGCATGTGTGTATGTATAGGGTTAGAAGGTATTTGCATATTTGTGTGCGTGTGTGTGTGTGTGTGTGTGTGTGTGTGTGTGTGTGTGTGTGTGTGTGTGTGTGTGTGTGTGTGTGTATATGTGTGTCTGTGCACATTAATTGAAGTGGCTTGCAAACTATATGATGAAATCTTAGCAGGAAATACCATATACACCAGGTTCAATGTACCAGATCAGGTTCTAAAAGCATGTGTTAGATTCCTGCAGTTTTAATTCAGTAAGCAAATGCAAGCACCACTATGAGCCAACCATACTGAAGTAGTTGAAATGACTAGATTTTTAACAAACAAAACAGCCACTCTGAAACCTCTGCTCATTTTTTAAATAAAAGGTGGCAATGTAAAACACAAGTTTAAGATAATGTTTCAGGCACAAAATACACATTCTCAAGTTGTAAAATTAATAAGGAATTGCAAGAGATTTATCGTTGCCTGACAGAACTGCAATTGCAAAGCCTCCGCAACAGGCAAACCAGTAGTTTCAGTATAACATGTCACACTTTTTTTTTTTTTTTTTTTTGCAGGATGCTGCACCCTACCTCCCTGCTACTTATATATACAACTCCAACCAAGATCTCTCTATCTTGGGGAAAAAGGAAATCCACAAAATAAAGCAATCTTGATCTTCAATGCAATATCCTTGGAGTCGCACAATATGGATCGACAATAAGACAGTCATTATTATTATAGTGCATTTAAGCCTGACACCTCAAAAATCACTATTTGTATCAGAAAGAAGTAAATAGATTGTATTCTGAAGGGTCTCATTAAACTTCTATATGACACATTTCTTTTTCACTTGTGTTTGTGTATACACATACAACGTAGGGATTTCTTAAGTAATCAAGCAGTCAATAAGGTCTTAATTTCTTATTTGGAAAAGATAGCCTGGTAGCAGAATATGTACGGAGCACTGCAGAATAAAGAAGCTTAGTAAAGAGCTTGGGGTATAACATGGATGTCTGGTTGCATGTTCCTTAAAGTCTCAGGCATATAGGGTTAACAGACAATATCAGCATGAGCATAGATGCGAAGTACTAAACTCGATGTAGTAACAAAGGTAGCGTGCTACAATGCAAATCAAGATTGGCGTACAGTGAAATCCTTTGAGGTAAAATGGCACCCCTGAGTGTGATTTATATGCACAACTTTTACTAGAATTTCATGAAATTTCTACTATGAGCTACTACAGAGGAACATACATATAGTCTTATGTTTGTTTGTGTCTTTCGGCTTTTCCCGGTTAGGGGTCGCCACAGCAGAACTCCGGTCCACTAATGATTGGTAATTGATTTTTACGTGCCGAGTTACCAGCCCTGATGCACAACCTTCAATGAAGGTACGCCCATTCACGCATGTCTCCACTCAGAAGACGCTCTAGCTGAGAATCGAACCGGACAGCGTCTTACTGTGAGGTGACAATGCTACCACAGCACCACCACCGCGGGAACATACATTTAGTCTTATACACATTTAAAATACAGTATTTCAGTTACAATCTGGCATTATACCTGATTCCATCGGGAGGGGGGGGGGGGGGCATCTCACATATTCTCAAAGGTAGGGTGAAACTAAATTCTCATTATATCAAAAATAAAATCAAAATGTTTCTTTAGACAGAACAAAATTTCTTTTCCTGCAAAAAAAGGTGAAGTCTAAACTCCATGTACTGAGAAAGGCAGAATGCTACCATGTAAATTAGATGCAGTACAATATTTGTAGGTAGAGCAGCATTATTGAGTGAATTTTGAATGCAAGTACTGTATTTTATTAAAATTCTGTTTAAATTATATTATGAACTAACACAGGAAAACTGACATATAGCTACCTATAAGTTAGAAAATGCAGTGTTTTGAATGATGTTTGGTGTAACAGTCACATTGTATCCCATTTCCTCCTAGGGGATACTACTTGACCTCTGCTCCAATGAGAAAGTGAAATTAAAGTCAATAATACATGAACACTATGTTCTTACTAGAAGTAAAACTATAAATATTTTTCCAGACAAGGTAACTGCATATAGCATGAGACCCAAACTCCATATATTAACAAAGGTAGTGTGTTGCTGTATAAATTATGACTGAGATGTGGTGAAATCCTTATGATTCTAAAGTACATTCATGAGTGCATTTGTTTCCAAATATCTTATTGGAATTCTCTGAAAATTTTAATTCATAACTGTCATGGAGACTGATGTATAGCTTCATACAAAAGGAGCAAATAAGTGCTTCAGAGTATTTTTGCTATCAAATTTTCACATTAAACATAGTTTCTAAATAGGGGATATTTGACCTACTGCATTATCAGCGTCTCGCCCTTGGAATTACTATCTTTTTTCAGCTTCAAGTTACTGTGGTTCCTTGTAGTGAAATCTTTTTCCTTTTTACAACTGTCTGATTACAGCACGCATGATGGCATGATCGCTGTGAGGATTTTCCAGATCTAGTACGAATTTTGGAACTGTGTATTTTCTGAAGCGGAGTTGGCATTTTTTATACCAAAAAGCAATCAAGGGGGGGTTGTATAATGACTCGTGGAGTAGCTGACGATTTGGCGAGCTAGCGGGAAGTTTTCTGCATTATCAGTGTCTCACCCTTGGAATTACTATGTTTTTTTCAGCTCTAAGGTACTGTGGCTTCTTGTATTGAAATCTTTTTCCTTTTTATAATTGTTGGATTACAGCACGCATGACGGCATGGTCGCTGTGAGGATTTTCCAGTTCTAATATGAATTTATCTTTCTTTTTGGAACTGTGTATTTTCTGAAGTGAAGTTGGCATTTTTTATACCAGGAAGCAATCAAGGGGCATTTGTATAATGACTGTATCCTTTTTACTTATAACGACATTGTATTATCTTTGTCTAACAGTTTAACCATATATGACAGTGTCGTATGTACATCTGTTTGGTCTACATTTTCATCGAGCTTGGACTCCACTTTTGATGGATTATCGAATATCATCAATTTCATATGTATGAGCAGTTATATCTGTTATTGGCTTGGTCCAAATTTTGAACCGTAGACTTTTTTTTGTTTTTTTGTTTTTTACCTTTATTGCATCATTTATTTAATTTACAATTGAACTGTAAGCAATTATTCTTTACAAATCCATTTAGTATGTAACATGGTTAAACACAAGAAAGGGGTGTTACTATTTTTTGAACAAGTTTACAAGGCATATGTTATTTAAGCATGTATTCATTTGTAATTCTACTGATGTTTAGAAGTATTTTTGCCAGTTCATTTGTTAGATATAGGCATCACTGTTCTGGTTTCGATTCATTCATAATATCTTGGGCTCATTCAAGGGCCTGTTGATATAAGTGTTTTGGCTTTTTATGTCCCCACTGGGATGTAAGTAATTTTGACCAACACTGGCCATTTAGTGCATACACATAAGCATTGTTACTTTATCATTTATTATATATTTTCTGACATTCCATAGTCTGATTACTTCAATGATTACATCTCCATGGCATATGTGAATACTATGTGTTATTATCAATCTCATTTCTAGAGATATTTTCTAACATATTGTTCTTTACATACCAGACAACCTAGGTCATTGTAAATATTTTTTTAATTATTTCTTGGTATTGTAATTAACTACACCAAGTTCTTTTAATTTGTGATTTGGTATTGACCCACACTGAATTCCAGACCCAGTTATTCAGTATTGTTGACTGATACAAGGATATAGGGCATTATATTTTGGGGTTAGGATATATCAATCCCTCATTGTAGAGATTTTCTATAATACCAATTTTTGGTCTGATTTCTCAGTACTATTTGAAGCTTTTTGGGTTGGTCCCTTGGTCTTCAATGAATGATCTGAGGTTTGTGTATGATTATTTGTTTTTTCTCTGGTTTGGTTTTTTATAACCACTATCATAATACCAGATACATCATTTTTATAACTTTGAGCTTCACCCTCAAAAATATATTTTTTTAGATATATAGGTATTATTTTCCCATTTTGCAGTTTAACAGGTTCACTACTGTCTGCTTTTTAATCTGGTAGCTTTTTAGTCAACTTCGGGTATAGGGACGTAGCACATTAGATTGGCTTGGCATTGGCCTGGCCTGTTGGCTATTATTGTCTCCTCACAATCTTTTTTGTATGGTCCTTGGGCATTGACGTGGCAATCTTTATCCTTTTAAGGTGAGGCCATCATTGTCAATTTTCCATTTGAGACATTCACATAAGAAAATTATTATATTGGAATCCTTCTGTTTTCCAATTATATTTTATACAAATATGGACCTATTCAGTTTAGTCTCTGGATTATCAGCAGACAGAAAGGCCCTCAGAGCATTCAGTCTTGGACCAACCATAACCAGTGGCAGTTCTAGTGACCCCTTGGGGCCTGAATCATCTTGTAATCTGGCCTTTGATAATCTTTACAAGCATTTGAAATCTTTAAGATCAAATGTATGGCAATCAAAACGTTTCAAGGCCTATATGGCTAAAGGCATCACCCCAAGGGGTCTTAGAATAAGAATACAACCTCATGTGCGGGAGCCTGATGAAGAGCTTAACAGCCAATGGGCAACCATACAAGAGCAAGCCACAATGTTATTTGGTGAAGCTCTGTCAAAATATCATGACAGAATAATTGATAAGGAAATCAATATAGTAACTGAACTTTGCAACACAGTACAAAAATTTGAGGGTGAAACATTTTTCAATAAATACCTAAACAAAGTGGCAAATGACCTCACAAGCCTTGAGGAGCAATTAAAATCTCATAAAATCAAAACGTTCCAACCGGACCAATTTGATTATCAAGGGGCCCACCCTTTCAGCAATCCTACCAAACATGTTAGATTCAACCCACATCCGGGCAAAACCCCCAAAAGAAAAAGATCTAGGTCTATTTTACGCAAAAGGTCTACAACTAATGGTTCATCTACTGACAATCCATCATCCTGCACTGATAGTGACATACTCCCGGTATCGGATTCACCCAACCCCAAGAGGGCTCAGGGTTTTGTCCCTTTAGGGGTAAATACAAACGAGGGGGGAGGAAACACAAGAAAAATCGAGAACATTCAAAGTCTGTTGCAACTGGTAACTCAGAAATAAATCAGAATGTATGGTCTAATGTTTTGAACTTATCCAATTTTGTTTTATCGCCAACTCAATTGTCCATCCTTAATAAAGATTTAACATTCATTCCTGGTTTTGTGGTATCTGAGGATGTCTTGGCACAAGACGTCATGTCTTTTTGTAGAACTCTTAACCTGAAGCTGCAGTATGGTGATGGGGCAGAATCATATAACAATGATAAATTTGTATATCACAAATCTAAATACCTTCCTCCAATGCACCCTATTGTACATTTATTTCAGAGCAGCATTCTCAAAGATCTGCACTATTCTGGCTCTGATGTTCGGTTCAAACCCAACAATCTGTCACTTAGTGAAAAACAGGCAATTCTTGAATTACAGCACAATAGGGACATTGTCATCATTTCTGCAGATAAAGGTGGGGCAGTTGTCATTATGAATTGGTCAGACTATGACAAGGAGGCTAGGAGGCAACTAGCAGATAGACGATATTATGCTGAAATGCCTTTCAATCCCACCCACAGGTTTAAGAAACAGATTGATGATTTTTTATCTAAGGCCAAGGATGCGGGCATCATCACCACTTCTGTGCTCCAACAACTTACCATTCAGGACTCTGCAAACCAATACATCTACTTTTTACCAAAAATATACAAGGATCCTGTCCATCCACCAGGCAGACCAATAGTTTCAGGCAGAGGGTACATTACCGAACCATTATCCATTTTCCTGACCAGATATTTAAAGTTTCTGTTATCATATGTTCGTTCCCGGCTACAGGATACCACCGAATTTCTAAAAATCATTTCAGATACCCAGTTGGAACCAGGTTGGCTAATGTGTACACTTGATGTACATGCTTTATATACTAATATACCACATCAGGTAGATTTGGAAGCCTTGACATATTGGCTCAACATGTCACACTTATATAATCCAGACTTTAACACTTTTCTTGTTGGTCTTGCAGAACATGTCCTTACCAATAACGTCTTCTTTTACCAGGATACCGGTTTTTGGCAGACCAAGGGCACAGCAATGGGGGCATCCTTTGCCCTCATAAATGCTGACCTCTTTATGGCTTTTATTGAGGACCAAATCATATATAACAGTAACATATATCTGGAGGAAATCGATATCTGGAGACGTTATTTGGATGATTGCTGGATGGTATGGAGGGCCGATATTGAGTATCTAACTGAATTCATCTCTTACTTGAATGACAACAAATGGGGTCTACAGTTCACAGCTAACTACCATGTAAGTACAATTACTTTTCTTGATGTTTTGATTAATAGACAACCTGATCATACTCTTAGTACACAGGTCTTCAGGAAGTACCCCGAATATAACACGGTCCTTCATGCATCAAGCTTTCATCCTCCACATATTGCCAGGAACATCCCGAAATCTCAATTCATACACAGGAGGCATATTTGTTCCCAGGAAGAAACTTTTCAAGAACATAGATGGGATCTTACAAACAGGTTCAGAGCCAGGGGATATCATATGGGACATGTTCTGCAAGCCAGAAACTGGGCCAATACATTACCAAGGCAGGAGCTGTTATCCGATAAATCACGGAACCATGATGAAGTACAGCTGATCAGGTTTGTAACAACATATGCCAGGAATTCAGATTTATTAATTAACAGGTTTCACAGACATTGGAATATTTTACAATGTGATCCAGAACTAGCCAATCTAATACCGGATAGATGCCTATTTTCATTTCGCAAAGGCAAAAATTTGGCATCATGTTTTAACCACTATAAACATATACATGACGCAGCACATACTCTGTCATCACAAACCACCTTGACCGGGGAACCCTTGGTTGGCTGCTTCACTTGTGGCCATTGCATTAATTGTGATAAAATTATGAAATCCAAACAATTTACAAATAGGAATTGTTCTAGGGTGTATGACATACAATTTTTTGCCAACTGCAGTAGTGATTGGCTAGTTTATTTGGCCACATGCAGTTGTCTATGTTGGTCAAACTTCTCGCCCTCTCAGGCTAAGAATTTCTGAACACATAAGTAATATTAAAAACAAAAAAGTTAATAATGCTCTGTACAAACACAGTCTAATACACAAAACTGCCAAATTTACTTTTACAGTTATTGACATGGTTAAGGGTAATAAAACTGGATGGCATTCAATTTTAGACTCAAAAGAAAAGAAATGGATTGTAAAACTAGGTGGATTGTTTCCACCTGGTCTTAATGAGCAATTCTGAAGATGAGCCAATGGTATGACAGCTGTATGTATATAATTGTAGCATCTGATAGTTTTGTTTCACACTGAAGAAGGTTGTGTGTTGTTGCCAGCCGAAACCGGTCTGGTTATCTGTTCTTATGTTACTTTTTTAATTATAAAGCATCTTTGATCACAGTTTTCTGGCTCCGTTTGTTTCTTTGGATTTTACTATAATTTGGTGCCGTGCAATTGCCGTCGTGCAGGAGGTCTGTTTTGAGTGTTACATTGTTTGTACTATGTCAAAGTAAAAATGTCACGGTATGAAATGGCTAAAGTAAAAGCATCAAATTCATCACTAAGCTGCACTGAAATTGATAAGGTTAAAATAGCAATTTTAGGTCGATTTTGTAATTGGACATTCTTCCTACTGCATGAATGTTTCTTAATGATATGTCAAAGATAAATTAAAATACTTCATGAGAGTCAGAAAGAAAATCACTGCTGGTAGGTAGGTTATCATGATGGTCAGAAAATCTGTTTCAGAGTCAGCTATAGCCATAATTAGAAAGATCTCATTATTGGCTCAGTATGTCTCAAGATTACACTGTATCAACACTATCACTGTCAGATGTCATGCATCACATTGGAAAAGGTACCCCTAAACTCCAAGTGAGCATAACCAGACAAACACACACACATTCAGCAGACAAGGTCCCCCACTGTCAAATACATTCAAGGACACTATCATCCTTTCACTCGCATGCTCTGACAAAAACACATGTATATAGACTCTTGATTCCCTACCCAAACCCCCTAGTGCAACCACCCAAATACAAACATGCATACACAGACACATAAAAATGCACAAGTTCATGTAACTTCATTTATGCCCCTAAAGACACACACACACACACACACACACACACACACACACACACACACACACACACACACACACACACACATATATATATATTAG
>NC_056743.1:1123178034-1123186280 GCF_019279795.1 Protopterus annectens
TAAACTCCTTACAAGGCTCAGTATTACAATGTAATTGTTTGGGGGCAGTACTGCTGGGAGCCTGTTTTGTTAAAGTAAGAAGGTTAGTTCACCATCTAGAAACCTATAAATAATCAATAAACAAAAAACAAGCAAAGAAATATCCTAAAACATCAAGGACTCATGCCTTGTTCCAGAACATTAATGTATTACATTTGAATGGAGGTATGCAGTACATAGATTGAAAGATGGACAGAGATCACAGGTGCTTGCAACAGTAGGAGTATTATATTTAAAATGGACATTTAAGATAGCTACATGATGCACGTGTTCCTAGCTAGTACAGATTGCTGCATGCATTCATCTGATGGAAGAAGCAGTAACAGTATAACACGCTTCTATTTCAACAGAAGGAAATGCAGGTTACAGATTTACATCATTTTTATGCTTAATTGCATAATAATTATTCTGCCTCATTAGTATTCTTGAACAAGCAGTTTTGTAAAATACAGATGAATGTATTTTAAATATTGTTGCAGAAGAACAGATTTCTTTTAGTTAACCTCAGATGTTAGCAAATGCCCACAGAGAAATGAAAGTTATGTATTTACCATAATGCTGGATCACTTTCATCCAATTCTGTCTGATACCATAGTTAGACATTTGCCAGAGCTCTGGTGCATCGAGCACCTGCACAGGTTACCCATCATCCCATATGAAATGATCATTCACCTCAAGTTTCCTGCCTGGCTACCATGTGAACCATAAGAACAACAAATATACTGATATGACAAACTCTGTCAATTTGGCAAGGGGTAAGACAGAGGGAGGGAAGTTGTATCAAACAAACTTAGATAAAAAGAATCCAGCATTGTGGTAAGTGTATAACTTGTGTATCCTGTTTCATCAGTCCGCCCAGACCGGCAGTCAGGATACAATCCCATGCAACCTTATATCTCAGGTGGAATCTTAGAACCAAAGAGCCAAAGGCAGCTGTAATCCTAGAAATAATGTACAGGTTGCAATGTTCGGAAAATGTGTGCAGCATGGAACAAGTGGCTGCTGCACAAATTATCATCAATGTAGGACTATTAGAAAAAGCCCTTAGAAGTAAGCACAGACCTTGCTTGTTATGTGGTAAGGATCTCTGCAACGAGTCGATCAGAAGGTAGGTTGGCAAATAGTTTTCACAAGCAGCATACTTACATTTTCATACAGATAGAGAGTCCCCACAATACTGCAATGCATAAGCATTACACTAAATCCCTGTCTGAAACCCCCATAAATAAAATATGTCAGAAAAAGTGCCAGGTAAGTACCAGGTACATAACCCATAGTTGTCCTTGCTCAACTAAAATACTTCACACATAAAACGTTCCTTTTAAAAACTAAGAAGTTGACATAAGCAGTACATTTTGTCACAATTTTGGCCAGTAAATTAGCAAAAGTTAAAATTAAACAGTCCCTGATAGTAAAGTTCCAATAGTAGAAAACTACCCAATTTTTTAAAGGGACAGCTTATAATAATAAACAAAGAAGTGAGTAGTAGACCAAATATCAGCAACACAAATCTCATCTACAGGTACTCAGGCAGAGTAAGCTGCAGAAGTTGAAACCATTCTGGTCGAATGAGTTCTTGGCTTGTGAGTTGGAGACAGAAACTTTTCTTTATTAGCAAAAATAATGCATTCAGAAAACTACCTGCGCAATATGACTTTTGAAACATCATGTCCCAATCTTGTTTGTGAAAATGAAAGAAATAATTGATCTGTTTTCTTAATATCATTGGTACAATGCAAGTGGAATCTTAGCTGCTGGTGAACATCCATCAAATGAAAGGTATATTCTCATTTTTTAGAAAAATATGGGAAGAAAACTAGTAAATTAGTAGTTAAGGGTAGCTTCAAGACCACATTTGGAAGAAAGCTTGGGTTGCTCCAAATAGATACAGTGTCCTTATGAAAGATCAAGTAAAGAGGGTTGTAAGATAAAGGCTGCAACTCAAAACTTCTTCTAGATAACATCATAGTCATCAGGAAAATAGTTTTCCAAGATAGAAATTTCACTTCTGCTGATGTTACTGGTTCAAAATGAGGTCAGGTTAAGGCCTGAAGCAATAATGTAAAGGCCCAAAGAGGAGATGGATCTCTGTTAGAGGGTTTGAGAAAGAATGTTCCCCATAGAAAGACTCTTGAGTTTCCTGGGTGCAACAGAATTCTAGTTTTCAATCACATGAAAACTGGATGTAGCTGTTAACTGCATCTTAATGTTAGGAAAGTTAATGCCTTCCAGAAATAATCCCACCAAAAAATACAGAATAGATAGTAAACATGCTGAGAAAGTATTTAAACCCTTTGAAGAAGCCTACATAGCAAACCCTTTCTACTTATGTATGTAAACCTTTCTAGTGTTTGGTTTTTGCAAAAAGCATAAACTGTGAATTACTGATGTGGAAAATTCTGGCATCCCTAGCCATCACTGGAGTTGGAGAAACTATGCTAATTCAATGGCTTAAGTTTCAATGAAACTAAATGGCTGGGTGAGAAAGAAGATTTGGAAGCAGCACCCATAGAAGGTGTTCCAGGTGAGGCCAAAGAAAGGGAGACCAAATCTGACAGGGCCACAAGGGGGTAATGAAAGTCACCACTCCCTTGCACTGAGTGGCTTTCTGAAGAAACTTGGTTTTGAGGGGAAATAGTGGAAATGCATATAGAGGACCTGGAGCCAACTGTGAATGAGTTATTGACCCTTTTGGGGGATCATTGCAAAGTAGCTGCTGCACTTGGTGTTCAAATGGGACATGAGGAGGATGCATCAAGGCTGGCCCCAGCAATTGAAAATCATAGTCAACACTGACTGATTCAGGGTCCACTCATGGGTCAGAAGAATAGACTTGCTCAGTTTGTCCATTAAAACACTGGAGCTCACTGGAATGTGCATTGCCACTAGAAAGCATTGGTAAGACATTGTCCATTGCCACACCCTCATAACTTCCTGACATAATGAGTATGAACAGGTTCCCCCTTTACTTGTTGATATACCAGACCACTGCCATGTTGTCCATCTGGTTTGCTATCACCCATTTGTGATGGGAGTCCTGTAAGGCCTGCAGTGCTAGGAGAACTGCCCTCATCTCCAAGATGTTGATGTGAAGTCTGGCCTCTGCCTTTGACCATGTCCCTTGAACCATTTTCCCTTCAAAATGCCTGAGCAATCTTATAATGGAGTCATCCATGTTCATACTGACTTTTAGGGTTGGAAAAATGGAAGGTAAAAATCCCATGTTACTAGTGGTGAGATCAACCCCCAGTATATGTGGCACCTGCATACTGGTGTGTGATGGACTGGGAACTGCATGGATTAATATTCCATTTATCATTATACAGATAGGGGATTTGAAGAAGAGAAGACATTGGAAGCTTGGTGATGAGGGACAGTACTCAAATTCAGCATTCTGCCAATTTGACATGTCATATTCAGGTGGCACCTATGAATTCTATAGTCTAGATCAGTGTCAGCTAGCTTTTGTTTAGGTTTATATATTAATCACCAAGTGCTGAAAAAATATGAGCAAATCATCCTTGGACTGAATAAGCAGATCATTGGTGGTTGTGGTGAGGAGGCAGTCATCTAGATAGAGGAACACCCAGAGCCCTTGCAGCAGTAGATAATCTGCCATCAGCCATGCATTTGGTCAACAGCTTGGTGGCTGTGGTGAGACCAAAGGGCATTGCTGTGAACTGGAAATGACTGGCTCCAGCCAAAAGTGGAGAAACCTCCTGGATATCTTGCTTTCTTGATATGATAGCAAGCATCCTAAATGTCTATTAAACACATCCAGTCATCATTCCTCAGAAGAGACAGAATGAACTACAATATGACCATATGGAACTTTGTCTGTTTCATACACTGATTGAGGCAACTGAGGTCCAGAATGGGCCTGAAGTCTCTGCTCTTTTTTGGAACCAAAAAGAATATTGAATAGACTCCGGATCCTCACTGGTCTGGTGAGGCATCCTGGATGACTTGGTTTTCTGTTGCCAGTTTTCTCTAACTGGTTAGAATGTCAGGAATGTTTTTCTAGTCTTTTGGGGGAAAACAAAGGGTATAACATAGCCTCTGGTGATTCTCTTCTGTATCCAAGAGTTTTGAGTGCTAGCTAACCAGACATTCAGGTGCAGAAATAAGCACCCCCAACTGCCTCTGGAGTGCTGCAGACAGGCAACCATTCAGGAGCACTGGAAGGGTTTCTCAGTAAAAGGACCACAAAGCCACTGATTATGTGGCCCCCTCTGCCTAGGTGGGGCTGTCACCAGAAGAGTCCTAGACAAAAGTCTGGGATTTATGGAACCATAACTTCTCTCCACTGTTCTGGGGGAAAAGCATTTTGGGGGTGGAAAAATGCATGCCTACAACAAGCAGGGTTTTACCCCCCTGCTCACTTCTGATAAGCATAGTTTTGACATTTGGTCCAAATAGTGTGGAATCATCCAAGGGAGCATTGACAAAGGATGCCTTGAAGCTCTCTGCAAATTCACAGAGATGCATCCAGATGTGCCAGCAAATAGTAATGCCCATATTTGCTGTTTTCAATGTGCCATCAACTGCATTGGAGAGCAGTCACATGGGCATGTTAGTCACTGACTGAAGGGCAGGTAGCTGTGATTCCACAGTCTTCTGTATATCAGCAGCCACATTTCCTGATTGAGACTTGGAAAGCTCTTTGATCAAATCTCTGGAAATGAATCATATAAGCTCAGTAATTTAGTGCACAAAGTCTGCTTTCCAAACCTGTCCAGTGCCCTGGACTGCATGTTGGGGGGATGGGCAGAGGTGTTCTTTTTGGAGATCTCTGTTCTTATGGCTGCTACAACCACAATGCAATCTACAGCAGTACCCTTGCTCCAATGTCATCTTTTCCTAGAGGATACTGTCATTTTATCAGGTTTTCCACAGAATCAACTCCACCACATTAAGTCCCTTCCAATCCCATTGAGAGACCAGGTCAGTAAGGTCAGCAGGTGGGACCACCTAGTAAGTTGCTGCACCATCTCAGAAAGCCTCAAGGTTACTGACTCCACTTGGGAGGGGGCTTCGGTAGACCAACTCCCGATTGTTTCATCAATTCAAATATGTCTTCAAAGGAGACATCTTCTAGAGTATGTCTTGGAGACCCTCCCCTTCCTCAAAGTTGATGTTTTCAGTGAATGACTCCTGAGGGGAGTTCAAATGACTCCTATTGCAAGTCCATTTCCTATGCCCTTCTCAGGTGGAAGGCTCTGGTGATGGCACAGAACCAGGAGAAGAACTTGCCAGACTGGATCCATCGAGTCTCACTCAGGCCACCTATCCCTGTCTGACAGTTTGACCGGAAAAAGGATCTACAGAATACATGGAGGATCAAGATGGCTCCAAGTGCATGTGAGACACCTCCTCTCTTGACCTGGACAACAACCTCTCTGAAACCAAAGCAAAGGAAATCTCTTTTTTTTCTTTATTAAAACATCACTTATGACAATCAATCATACATTTATAGAAATGAAAATAAACCACACTGACACAATCCTGGCTGCAAGCATTTCACATCATAGACCATACTGAAAAACTCTCATTTGCAAACATTATACATCACTTATAATCTACCCGATCATTTTCAGTCAAACATTACATAGCTCATTCAAGTCCTACTTTCTTTTAAACCTCCTTCCTCTCCTGTATGTATTGTTCCCACAATTCCCATTTTTCCTGTGTAGTTTGCTTCTACCTTTTTCTAAAGATCTTAATTCAAGTTGTTTTATCTCTGTTGCTATATTCACTACTTCTAAAATAGTTGGTTTAGATTTTGATTTCCATTTTCTAGTAATTGCGTTTTTGGCAGCCACCATAATTAGAGGCAGCAAGGCCTTACTATATTTAGGCAATTCCGATTCTGTATCATAGCTCAGAAAAATCATCTCCCTCGCCACACCAATCTGTCCATCCAGCATCTCTGACAGTGCATACCCCAGGGAATACTTAAAGTCCGCCAACTCACTGCACTCTCAGAAAATATGCTCCCAGTTACCTCTTTTCCCCGTCACACCTGCAACATTTGCTAGCTACCTGTGGAAAAAATTCTTTGGAATCTACTTGGGGTATAAAAATATTTATGTAAACATTTGCAAGCAAAAATCCTAAATCTTCTAGATATTGTTGCATATATGAGAAGTATACATATATCATCCAGTTGTTTCATTATGAATTGCTTACCCAGTTTCTCTTTCCAATCCTTTCTATCCTCTCCTGGTTGAGTCTTATAGTTATCATGCAATATTTTAATTTACAATTTATTCATTTTTTAATGGTAACTTCTGTTCTAGATTTTACTAAAAACTCCACTAGTGCTGGTCTTTCATTTAGGATCCCCCTATTTCTTTCTCTTTGCCTATACTCTGATATCAATCGTTGATAGGGATGGCAATCTCTAACTTGCCATCCAAAAAAATTCTTGGCATGTACCCATTCTGTCATCTTTCCCTCTCTTGTTATTTGCTCTCCCGAAAATCCAAACTAAGGAATCTTGCAGGTCCCAGGCCCCCCCAACTCAACACTAAAGCCAACAGTGGAGTTGAACCATCTGTGCAGAATTACCCAAGGGTAGGGTTAGCTAAGAATCTCAGAGTCAATCCCAAGCCCCAGACTTTGTCCGTAACCTCACGGCTCTGAGACCCTTTGTGATGGTGTTGAAGTTAAAAGAGTGAGGGAGCTGTCAGATCTGAAGCTGACCAAGCTCTCATCTCAGTTGAAATCATCCTGTAGGAATCATTCAGAGTCATGGGAACTGGATCTGATATGTGGACTACAGAAGGTGATGCTAGCAAGGGTGTCACTGGGACCTGATCCAGAGCCCCCTGTAGGGAAGACTTTGAGAAGAACTCCATCTATATCAGCATCCTAAGAAACTTTGGAATCATCCTATTGACCTTGGCTTCTGAAAGGTTTCTAAATGCCCCAAAATGACCTGAAGGAGGAGGACATTGAGGGTGGTTTGAAATATCGGTGAGTTAATATTTCCTGAAGGATTGAAGAATGGAGCCAAGGAATGGTCAGCTCCAGAGAAAATCTGCATGACGATGAGGGCAATTTGATCCAAACTGACTCCTGGACAATTACTGGATCTGACTGCCTGGGTGTTTGTGGCACTAGTCTAGAAGGACCAGATGGATGCGAGGATCTTTTCTGGGTCTTTTCCCTGCTGTCAGATTTCAGTTTCACTTTTCTTTTTCCTTGCTTCTCTCCCTGTCTCTTTTCTTATCCCTCTCCTTTGGTTGAAGTGGAAAGAGATCCTGAAGCAGAAGCAGTTCATTCTCCCTTTTAGGCAGGGAGCAGACCTTTTGGACCAGTTTGTGGCCATGGTCTATATGAGGCTTAGGTCCAATAAGAGCCACAGGACTCACACTCTGGATCAGTATGGTCTACCCCTAAACAATAGACGTACAAGGCATCTGGGTCTAGAGGGTGGAATTGTATGACAACATGAGATGCACTTTTCAAAACCAGAGGCTTTGTCACTCATGGTTAACTGCACAGCAGTAACAATAACACTAAAACATATCTACTGGAAAACACTATATAATATATTCTTTGTATTCTTTCCAACTAATTTACTTTCAGATCTCATTTTACTGATAAACCATAACTATTTCTGCTATCATAATGAAAATCAAAAAGATTATAGCCATCTAAAACTGAATGGGTTTTCTGAATTACATGGAAATTAAAAAAAAAAAACACACGTTTTAAGCACAATATAATTTAAAATGAGGCCTTTATCATAAAATCATGAGTCTAAGTACATCTCAAATGAAATATTTTGTCTTGTGACAGCAATTAGATTCCTATGAAATTATGATATCACCATTTGCTGAATATGCTGCCTGGTATAAATTGAACATGGATAAAGAAACACCAGTTGGAAGAGTATTTTCTTGAAAAACATTTCACTTTTATCCTACCTGTATTATCTCACCAAGCAACAAGGCATCAAACTGAGACAGGTACTGTAAATGATAGCGCTGCAAAACTTTTTTGTACTTCTGTAATAGTACCCTCAAATCTTCCATTGCAAACAACATTTCTGCTATGGACCTGCAGTAGAAACAGAGATATAATGATCAAAACAAGTAAATGTATATGTAAATTACAGCCTTTTTTATTACTTATATGAATCCCTGCAGTGGTTAACTTTAAGTATGGTTTTTGAAACAGAAAAATAAGTATAAGTGATC